>NW_020897760.1:1654123-1654528 GCF_003984885.1 Neopelma chrysocephalum
GAGGAGGAGGGGTGTGTGCGCTGCGCGCCCCCGCGCGCGGGCACGGGGGCACCGCGGGAGTGCGGCCCCGGCGCGGCCCCGGCGCGGCCCCGGCACGGCCCCCGCGGTGTCCGCGGCAGCGGCGCCCACGCGTGTGACACGCGTGTGCACGGGCACGGCCGTGCACAGACACGGGGGAGAGCCCACCGGGACAGAGCAGGGAGTGACACAAACACGGAGTGACACAGACACACAGGGAGTGACACAAACGCACACACTGGGAGTGACACATGGAGTGACAGAGACACACAGAGTCAAACACACACACACACTGGGAGTGACACACACATACGGAACGACACAGAGACACACAGGGAATGGCACACACACACACACACACACACACACACACACACACACACACAC
>NW_020897760.1:1654538-1945664 GCF_003984885.1 Neopelma chrysocephalum
CACACACACACACACACACACACACACACACACACACACACACACACACGGAGCCACACGCCACCCCCCGCGGTACCACCAGCCCCTGAGCACCGCGGGCTGTACTTTGCGGTCTCTGTGTGTGGGCTGTGCATGTGCAGCTGCGATCGCCCGCCGTGTATGTGCGACCATTTTCAGCCTGTTTACAGGCTGTGCATCCTCTGCGGGCTGTGCATTCTCCGGCTGTGCATCCACAGGTTGTGCCTTCCCCGGTTGTGTGTTTGCCGGCTGTTTGCAGGCTGTACCTCCACAGGTTGTACCGGTACCATCGCGGGCTGCAGTTGCCGGCCGTGTCCGCAGCCCGTGCACTCCCGCCCCGCTGTGTCCGCCCCGGTGGTCGCGGTCCCCCGCGGCCCCCCCGGCTCCCTGCGGGCACGGCCGTGCCGGGCGTGCGGGACGTGCCCTGGGATCCCGCGGAGCCGCTTCCATGGGTGGCGCGGCTCCGGGACCTCCCGCCGCTGTGCCCGCCCCGCGCCGAGCCGGGACGTGCCGAGCCGAGCCCAGCTGAGCCGAGCCCAGCCGGGCAGAGCCGCGGGGGCCCCGTCGGGCCGCGGGGCTGCGCGGGCGGCTGCGGGACTACAAGTCCCAGGGTGCCGCGGCCCGAGGGGGCGGGCGGGCGGCGGGAGCGGAGCGGCCGCGGGGCTCCCCCCGCCCTGCTGATGTGTACGGGCGGTGCGGGGGGAGCGGCGGGCGCGGGGCCGGAGAGACTGACGCGTGTACTGCCCCGCACGGCTCCGGCAGCCGGAATGGCCTCCAAGCTGCTGCGGGCCGTGGTGCTGGGACCCCCCGGCTCGGGCAAGGGGACGGTGTGCGAGAGAATCGCCCGCAGCTTCGGGCTCCAACACCTCTCCAGCGGGCAATTCCTGCGGGAGAGCCTCGGCGGCGGCGATGGTAAGTGCCCGCGGGGCCGCCCCGTCGCGGGGAGCGGCGAGACCGGGATGTCCCTGCCCCGCGCATCTTCGACGGGGCAGCGATGGCGATGGGATGGGGATGAGGACAGGGTAGGGATGGGGATGAAGATGGGAGTGGGATGGAGATGGGAATGGAGATGGGATGGGATCCACATTCCCCCCTACACACCCCGGATCCACTACAGGTTGTTTTCTTTCCGGGGATTTGGCACAGCTCATTCATCGCCTTCTCCCTCCAGCCTGAGCTGACGGAGCTGCCCGATAAAAGTGGGGTTGATGCCGCGGGTGCCGTGGGTGTGCGACAGTTTTATCTCTGTCCCAGGTGATTAAGCTCCGGAGAGGTCGGTAGGAATAACCCACCTGCCCGTGCACTGATGGTTAACGGCGGCGTGTATGTGTTATTAATAACTTCATCCTGCCTCAGGTGGCTGTTCAGGGATGGGGGGAAAACCTAAAGCGGTGGATGGCAGATGGCTGGAATGCTGGTGCACACTGTGCCCGCACAACACCCACGGTGGGAGGGATGCATTGGGAACACGCATTTGTCCACAGGAGAAACCCTGTTGGGAATATTCCTCCGTGTCATGGGGTGCTGTGGCCAGGGGCTGTGCTGTGCTGTGCCTTGTGGCAGGGCCGGGGGTGTTACAGGGTGCTGGTGTGTGCTCCCCACTCCTTATGAAACTCCCTTCCAGAAGCAGGGAGTTGGAGGAGGTGGGTGTCAGTACCCACCCTTGCACAGGTTACCCCCTCGAGACTCTTTTTTAGGGCTGGCAGCAATCCTGCCTATCCCATGTCTGACATCCAAGTGCAAACCCCATGGGAGATGGGATGTGCTGTGCCCATGTCCCAGGCTGCTGAGGTGCTCCTGGTTCTGGTGAGGCTCTGGAGCAGCTGTGCTGCACCTCAGCTCCTGCTCGGGTTCCTCTGCAGCTGCCATTAGGCAATCCCAGTATATTTCTTTTTTCAGCAGTTCCTTCTCTCCTTTGCTAATGTGTGAAAGACCGACCCGGGGGGGAAGCTGACTCACTGGGCAGAGGAACGGTGAAACGGTGTGGAGGCAAAACAAGCCAGAGAACATAGAAGTGATTTCCCTTTTTAGAAGGGTGATGAAAACAGGGAGAAAAATTAGAGAGGCTGAAGTTTTGGAGAGGTATGTGGTGCAAGGGCGTTGCACATAGCCCTGTGCTGGTCACTCATGTAAAAATATCCAGATTTCCTTTGGTAAATAAAAAGGACAATAATATTTCCTTTGGAGAGAGGCTGAAAAGTTGGAAAATCTCGATGAGGGCTTTGGCTGAAGGACAGAAAGATGGGGTGAAAAGCCAGCAGAGGTGCAGTGTGTGGAGAGGCGCAGCGTGGTGAGACCATGCCCATCTGGGAACTTCCACAATCAAGTTCTGAATGAGTCACTGTCTTGAATTTTATATTTCAGTTATTGCTCTTGCTGTAGAGCTTCTCTGGGGACACTGGAGAAGGAAGAAGGGGCTGTGAATGGAGTTAGCTGAAGGTGTTTCCCAAAGTGTCTCGCGTACATTCAGTTTCCCAAAGGAAACAACACAGAGAAGTGCAGGGAAAATTACTCAGAAGGAAACCAGCTGTATGTGTGACGTTCGGGTCCCACCTTTGACTCAGCCTCTGCTTACAGCTCTCAGTAAGCTCCAGCTATTTGCTTTTTTTTTTTGCTATTTGCTTTGGACAAGCTGTTACATGACTGTGCTGCTGTGTGCCAGCTCTGGGGGAAACCAGGTGGAAGTAGATTCTCTTCCCAAGTTAATCAACTCTTCCACTGGCTTTGCATTGTGGGGGAGCTGGGGCTCTGCAATACCAACAGAATCATTACAGGCTCATCATCCCAGAGGGAACCATGAATCCAGTGTTTTTAGAGAGTCAATGCACCAGGGATTTTCCTGCTTGCCCGTGCCAGACATAAAGTGGCCGTGGCTGAGGGTTCAGGCTGGGGGGGCACAGAGGGCTCCAGCTGCCGGAAGAAGCTGGAGAACCCAGCGTGGAGAGCATTCCAGGCCCGCTGCTGGTGTCCATGTTGGCATTCTCAGGGAACAAGGACTTCACAGCCAGGCAAAGCCACTGAATGCGTGGCTGCTCCTGAAGGGTGCTAAGTTGTGCTACAGCAACCCTGAAGTGCATCCACTCCTGCCCATGTGTCTCTTAATTAGAGTCTCTCAGTGAGTGGCTGCTCTGCTGTAGGAAAAGGCCTTTTCAACATCTTGGAAGTCTTAGAGGCTGTGTTTTTGGTGCTAGGCAGGGCTGCTGGAGGGTGGTGAGCTGTTTCCTTGGCCAGTACTTGCCCCGGAACCCGAGTGGTCATCTCTGGTGCTAGTGGCATTCCAGGCTCCAGGACTCTGCAGTTAATTTGCAAAACAACTTAATTGGCTTTGGCTGAGAGTCTGTGAGTCTTGTGTCTGCCCTACTGCTCCCTTTCAGGTGCTTTGTTGGAGACAGAAGTGGTTCCTATCCCTTCCTCGTGATGGATTTCATTTGTTAGCATCCACCAAGGGACACACAAAACAAAATTCCAAGGGGGATGTGGGCTGGCCCCACAGTCCTTCTCCCACCTTTCCCAGGGTTTTTTGCTGGCAGAGCCACACTGTCCTGGTTGGTGATCAAAGCTGACCTCAGGGGATGCAGCCTGCTAGCCCTCTGCTTTTCCTTGGGGTCCCTGCTATATCCCTGTGTGTGGGAGCAGCTGCAGTGCTCTGGCCACAGGGTCTCCCCCAGCACTGGCTGTTGCCCTCCAGAAAGATCTCGCTGTCCATCCAGTGTCATGGCCTGCATTTGGGGCCACTCCAGGCTCCAGCTCCCCAAAATGACATCCTGATGCTGAGGACAGGATTGGAACAAGGGCCTGGATTCAGTGTCTGTGTCAGGAAAAAGGTCTTGGGGTCCCAAAACTGGGGTGACATCTGGTGTGGCTTAACTGCAGTGGAGCACAGACAACTGTGTCACTGCCCTGTTCACACCCAAGGTTTCTCCTCTCTGTTAGTCTGGATCGTGTTGCTGTAGCCTAAATAATAGGAAAAAAAACATGCTAAAGATTTTGCCATAGGGCAGAAAGTCTGGGGTTATCATGCAGGGTCTGGAGGCTGCTGAGTGCTGTGTTTGGGAACAGCCTCTCCTCCAGCCTGTCCTTCCTGGCCCTGGGAGGCTGCTGTGTGGATTGTGGCCTCAGGAGTGGGACACATCTCTCAGGGCTGTGACTGTGTTGCTGTGATAAAGAGGGACAGATCAGGGCCACGTGGGGGAAGCCACTGAGAGCTGGAAGTCCCATGAGTTAAAGGGCAGATTAAACCCATGGTCATTAGATTAATGGGATTAATCTCATGGGTCAAAAGGCTGGGTTTGAGCTCAGCACAAACAGCACCTAAGGAGCCCTTTGCTACCTGGAGTAACTGCAGAGTAATGCCTGCACCCCCTCTATGCACCCAGCCACAGCAATGGGGATTTGGTGCTGTGCAGTTCCACAGGGGTGAGTCCCAGCTCCTCATGTCGAGGGACTTCGATTTTCCACCCTGCTTGGGAAGGACTGCCCAAACCCTGCTTCCCTCTGGCCTGAGGCTGGGGAGGGCTGCATCGGGGTAGAGTCTTACCTGGAGCAGGCTGAGCTTCAGGACTGACAGCTGGTGGACCGGGAAGGGGATATCAACTGTTAAACTTGGAGTTAAAGGCTGCCTGGAAGAAACCCCAAGGGCTGTGGCTGCTGGGATAATGCACTCCAGCACATCCTGGGTATTGGGGGTCTGGAGACTGGGCATATCTGCAGGTCCTTCATGTAAAATCCATCCCTGTTCCTCCTTAGGGAGGGAAGGGGTGGCAGTGCTGCCTGTACTTTGGAGGAGGGAGAAGCTCCAGGAGCTTTCTGGAAGCAGTCAGCATTCTGTGCTAGTGTGTGGACCCCCATGGTAATGCATTCCATGTCCACGTGCTGGTGTGTCCCTCTGGCACACACGGCAGGCACATAAGAGCAGCATTCCCAACAGCAGGAATTGTCCATCACAGAGCAGTGGAGAGCTGACCACCCGTATCAGGGGCGTGGGAAAGCTGCAGCCTCTGGGATGCAGGACTGTGGGCCTGTATTCCCAGACTGTATTCCCAGCCCCAACTGGGGCTCGGTGTGTTTTGGTTTGCAGCTCCAGGCCCAGCTCCAGCAGCCCTGCCGAGCCACAGCTGGTCCCTCGGATGGCCACCCCTCCTCGGGGTGACAACCAGACCTTCTGTGGCAGCTGCAGCCTCTGTGGTCACCGGCTCTGCCCCAGGAGCAACCCTGCCCCGAGGACATTCCTGTCCTGGGAGCATCCCTGCCCTGCCAGGGAGCACGTTCCCTGCAAGCCTCTGGCACTGTGCAGACCATGTGAATAAATATCAAACCATGTAGGCAGATGCAATACTATTTCTGCCCTCGCAGGTCTCCATACTGGTTGCATAAGTGCATCATTTCCATCCATGAGTACTTTGCTTTTCCAAGCAGGATCACTGCCGGCAGCGCTGGTGACGTCTGGGCAGTGACAGAGAACTTGTCATTGAGAAAAGGTGTTTTCTGCCCTTGGTTCCTGGCAATCACTGTGGCCCTGAGCAAAGAGCCGCTCAGCAGGGCGAGCTGGAATGCCTTTATGGATCAGAGGGAGTGGGATGTGATCCCGGTCCCTGCGGTGACTCAGCCTCGCAGGCCGGTGAGTCAGCGCCGGCTGCCTGCCCATTCTGAAGCAGGTTGGATTCTGGATTCCAAAATTCTGGATTCTTGGCCCTGGTCCAAGAGGAAAGGGGCTGGACCTCTTCTGGTGTCAGGAGAAGGACTTGTCACACACAGTGGGAAAGAATATTTGCATTTTCCCAGCAGTTCCTTTGGATTTTAGATTCAACCCAGGAGCCCCACCTGCCCTGCTTTTCAGCCAGGCATCCTCTGCAGATCATTTTGGGAGTTCACAAGGTTTCCTGCACACACCCAACCCCACACTCCCAGGGGGATCTGTTCGGGCTGGTTTCTCCCTTAGATCAGATGAATTCTCTCCAAGAACTGTATAGCTTGCAAAAACTCCCTCCTGCAGCTCAGGAATTCATCCCACAGCCAGGTGCACGTGCTGCCCGCTTTGACATCTTGCTGCAGCCTGGAAAACCAGAGCCTGCCTCAAAATGCAGGATCCTGTGGCTTATTTTTAGAGAGGACTCATACTTTGAGAGGGCTAAAATGTGCTGTCCTCACCAGAAATCGTGCAACAAACAGATTGCAAAATTGTTCATTTCTGGTGACAAATGCTATTTCAGCTGCTGTGGGAAGAAGAGGAGGTGTACGTCAGGTCCTGGTCCAAGGGGAAAGAGGCTGGACTTCTCCTGGTGGCAGGAACGGGACTTGTCACACATGGGGACAAAGAATATTTGCATTCCCCAAACAGTTTCCTTGTGTCTCTGAGTGGCTCCAAGAAAATCACAGGCAAACTGTAATCACGGAATGGTTTGGGTTGGAAGACCATCTAAACTGGGGAGGTTGGAACAAGGTCCCTTCCAACCCAAACCAGTCTGTGATTCTATGATCTTCTAGTTCCACCCCCTGCCATGGGCAGGGACACATTTCACTAGCCGAGGTTACTCCAAGCCCTGTCCAACCTGGCCTTGGACACTTCAGGGACGGGGCATCCAGGGCTTCTCTGGGCAAACCGTAACTGGGTCTCCCCACCCTCACAGGTAGGAATTCTTTCCCAATTTCCCATCTAACCCTGCTGTCTGTCAGTGAGAAGCCACTCCAGGCCCTTGTCCGAAGTCCCTCTCCAGCTTCCAGGAGCAGCCGAAGCCGAGTGATGCAGGAGCCAGGCAGAAGCCCAGGAAGGAGTGTTTACCTTGCAATTACACGTCAATTACGTTCTCAAGGATTTGCTTTTGGGAATAACTTTCTTATCGGAGCATATTTTAAGTAGAGACTCTGAAATCTTCAAGCCCTGTGGGTGGGAAGCAAGTTCAGTGTCTTCAGGACATTTCATACCTGTGCCAGTGTCATCTGTAACTGCACTGGACCCGTCTCCTGAACCAAAGGAGCTCCATGTGTTGGCACATCCAGCTGGTGCCAGTGCCCCTTGCTCTGTCAGCCAAAGGCTTGGCTGGGATCACCATGTTCCTGCTCTCAGGTATCTCAGGTATTTCCATTTCTCCAGCACCAAAATGACCATGTGGCCCCAGCTACCAAGAGCAACTGTGAGCAGAGCGATGGATGAGCCATTTGAGAGGACAGGCAGGATTTGAGGGGGAGCGATATTTTTTAACTGGAAATGTCATGGGGTTTTTTTATTGCTCTTGGTTTTTTTATTTCTTCTCTTGAACAGAAGTTGGTGTCTTGGCAAAGCAGTACCTTGAGCGAGGCCTTCTGGTGCCCGACCACGTCATCACGCGCGTGATGATGACGGAGCTGGAGAAGCGGCGGGAGCAGCACTGGCTGCTCGATGGTGAGTCCCCTCTGGACACGAAAATGCCAGCCCCCCTCAAAACATCATCTTGCTGCTAATGGTTTGGCAATACCAGGAGAGAGAAAAGCCAGAAGGTGTCTTTGCTGGTGGAGGGAGGGGAGGCAGGAGCCGACCTGCTGGCAGGGACATCTGCCTGCATGTGTTTCTTCCCCTTGCCCTTGGCAGTAGCACGTGCGTGTCCAGCTGAGCCTTTGGCACGCGGCCGGGAAAGGGAAAGGCAGGGAAAGGGGATGGGTTGTTCATGAAGCAGAGCCAGAGAGCAGAGCAGTGCTGGAGACACGCCAAGAAAAACCTCTTACTGCCTCCACAAGTGTGTGAAGTGGTTCTTCAAAGCCAAAAGCCACCTGAGGTGGAGAGGGAGGAGACGCTGAGAGCAAACAGGTAAGGCCAGGTGTCCTTTTCCATGGCAGCAGGGTTGGAACTGGAATCAAACAATCACAGAATCCCAGAAGGGTTTGGGTTGGGAGAAACCTTAAAGTTCATCTTGTTCCACCTCTCGCCATGGGTAGGCACACCTTCCAGTAGCTCAGGTTGCTCCAAGCCCCATCCAACCTGGCCTTGAACACTTCCAGGGATTTGGCAGCTACAGCTTCTCTGCGCAACCTGTCCTCAGCTTCTCTGCGCAACCTGTCCTCAGAGGGAAGAATTTCTTCCCAATATCCCACCTAACCCTGCCCTCTGGCAGTAGGAAGCCATTCCCCCTTGTCCTGTTCCTCCAGGCCCTTGTAAAAAGTCCCTCTCCATCTTTCTTGTTGGCTCCCTTCAGGTCTTTAAGGTCCCTTCCAACCCAAACCATCTTGGGAGTCTATTATTCTCTGCTCCCAGCTGCTCACTGGCTTTTCCAAAGCAAAGGTACCACCCACCACCTTCAGAGGACAGAACCATTTGATCACAGTGTCCTTGATGCCCTCCATGTAAACCAGCAGCTTGTCCCTTATCTATGTACAGCACTTTGTTTCCTTCAGGTTTTTCCTTGTAATTCCAGCATTTCTTCCTGTTTTGCTGTTGCCTGTTCCCTCCTACTTGCCCCCAGCCCCCGTGCAGGGACACCAGACACATCTTTGCAGGAAAACCTGAGCCCACAGCGACCTATGTGTCATATTTCAGGAGCTGGTGCTGTGGGAGCTGTTTTTTATTGTAGCCATATGGTGGTGTCTGCCTTTCACACCACTTGTGCTACAGCACAGGGAGGAGCTGCAGTGGATTTGCAGCTCTGGAGCTGCGTGATGGATGGGTTTGGTTCCATTCTTGCTGCTTTCCTACCTCTCATTCCAGCCCCTTTACATTGTGGTGACTGCACAGGTTTTCCTCGCACACTGGGACAAGCCAAGGCACTGGACAGGATCTGTGAGCTGGACCTGGTGATCAGCTTGAACATTCCCTTCGAGACGCTGAAAGATCGTCTGAGCGCCCGCTGGGTCCACCCGGGCAGTGGGAGGGTCTACAACATGGACTTCAACCCCCCCCATGTCCAGGTAAGAGCCCATGGAGCTGGCTGGGAATGATCCACAAAAGGAAAAGATCAGACAAGCTTTTCTCTTCATGACCTGGGATGCTGAAAAAAGCATTGAGAGAGCAATCCCAGGTAGTAGCACTGAGCGCCGATTTGCCTGAGGAGTTATGCTAAATGTTATAGGAATATGAGATTTATGCTAAATGCTGTCCAGGATGGTGGATGGATGCAGAGCAGGATGAGGTGTTAGTCAGAGAGCTCCAGCTGGATGATGGGGCTGGTGGCCACATCCCCTGATGGTGTTTCCCTCCTGCAGGGCATCGATGACCTGACGGGAGAGCCCCTGGTGCAGCGCGAGGATGACAGACCCGAGGCTGTGGCTGCCAGGCTCAGAAAGTACAAAGATGCTGCAAAGCCTGTAATAGAGTTGTACAAGTGAGTTGGATCATGAGAAAAAAATCACAGCATGCCTGTAAAAACAGGCCCAAGTGCTGTTTCGCCAGCCCAGTCCTGTGCCCACATCCCCACAGCCCCAGGAGCCCCGGCACAGCCCCAATAGATTTTTGGGATGCAGATCACTGTGCTCAACAGCACAAGCCCAGCCCTTCATTGCAGCCAAGCCCTGGCCCTGGAGGGGCCTCCCTTGGAGGGAGTAGGTTGATCTAAAGGAATTCACAACTCCTGTTTGTCTTGCTGGGCTCCATACAGAGCTTTGCCAGGGCTGGCAATGGGAGGCATATTTTGGCTGTGACAGAAGGCACAGATCCAGGGTGGTCCATGCCATGCAAAAATCAGTCCAGGGCCCTGAGGGGTTTGAGTGGAACATGGGGGTGGTTGGCAAGAGGGCAGGAGAAGGGCAAGACTCCGGCGCTGGCTCAGATGGGTCTGCTGGGAGCAGAGGAGTGTTTCAGGGCTTGTCCCCTGGTAGTTTGGAGCAGTTGTGCCATGGCCAACTTGGGAATAGATGGATTAACATAGGGTGACAATCCACTGCTGAAAAGGTGCGAGATCCTGGGAGTGTTTTTAAGTGCAGAAGTGGTCCTTGAGGGGCCAAAATCACCCTTGCAGGAGAGGGGGGAGAATCACAGAATCCTGGAATGGTTTGGGTTGGAAGGAACCTTAAAGACCATCTTGTTCCATCGGCAGGACACCTTCCATTAGGTTGCTCCAAGCCCCGTCCGACCTGCCTGTGGATACCCCTGTCCGCAGGAAGGCTGGTGCTGACCTCTTCTCCCATCTCTTTCCAGGAGCAGAGGCATCCTTCACTCCTTCTCGGGCACTGAGACCAACAAAATCTGGCCCTACGTGTACACCCTGCTGTCCAGCAAGATCCCACCTGTTCTCTCGGACGAGGAGAACTAAACACTTGTGCCAAGGACCAGGAGTTCACTCCACCATGGATTTGGTTCCTCTGTGCAGTGCCAGGGCTGTGCTCAGATTAGGTGACGGTGTACTGGGTGCCGTTGGTGGGTACCAGTATAGCCAGTGTCAGGGTGAAAAGATCTTTGTTTATAAGGTCAGGTTTGTTAGAATAAGGGTTTTTTTCCTCTTTTGAGGCTATAAATTATTCCTGCCTATGGTCCATCATGGATCAGTGATGCAGACCCAGGTAATGATCATTCCAGGTTTACACAGCTTGCCATGGTGTCCTTGCCACCCCCTTCCAACCCCCAGTCCCTGTTTGAGCCTACAATGTGCCATCCTGTTGCTCCACAGGACTATTTACTGCTGAGTACTCTCTAGGTTGAGTTTTCTTTCCTATAAATTATTTTATATTAAATTTATTTCTTAGAGAAATAAAGCTCTAGAAAGCAACACTTAGCCCAGTGGGAACTGGGGAGCAACATGGAAAACGTGTATGCTACAAAGCTCAGAGATGTGAAGATCACATTTCCAGCATTAATATACATAAAAGAGGGAAAACATTGGAGGAAAAACACACACTTGTACTCCTTCCATAGAGACAGATGAATTCCATGTTATAAAAAGCTGCTGTATAGTCTGGTTTTTTGGAATGCTGTGAGACTGAGCAGGATCTGGGCTGGGAATGAGTAGCACTCCTTTGTGCTTACCTTGTTTATAGCTTTTAATACTACAAGATAGTCATGTTATAAGAGTTTCTCTCAAAGATTTATGTGTGCTTCAGTTTTGGGGAGAAATCAACTCGTTCCATCTTCTGTGCTGCCTTTGTCCCTGAGGTCTCCTGGCCATGGGGGTTCCCTAAGCTGTTCCTGCTGTGGCTGCAGCATCCCCGGCGAAATGACTCCCTATCCATAAAACCCCAGAGATCCTTCCTTTCTTGGGATGCATCCAGGGGCTGCTGAGGTGTTTCCCCATGATTTACAGCACCATTGGAGTGTGTTGGGGCCGGGCAGAGTCACTTTTCTCAACTGGAAGTACTGTCACCCTCTTTGGTGGTGGGATGCAGTACCTAAGCAATGGGGACATTCCCCTTGTCTCCTCGAGTTGCCTTATTTTATAGACTATATATTTAAGAAAAAAAAAAGCAAGATGTGTATTTTTAAAGGTTTAAAACAAACAAAAAGCGCTGAATTTTAGCATTGTCTTTTGGGATCTCTGCAGGGAGCTGCTGGATCTGCAGGACAAGCTGTCTGCCAGGGGTGCTCATAGGAGGGCACAAACCTGTCACTCCCTGCCACCTCTTTGATTAATTAGAGCAGCATGGGCACGTTTCTGCTGCTGAACTGTCACTGGGTTTACTTTTGCTTGGAGAGTGGCCCTGCAGCGGGAGAGGGCGAGTGGCTTTTTTAGGGATGCATGGCCTCCATACGTGAAACTTCAGCACACTCCCAGGTTTATTTATCAAAGCTGAGCCTCCTCTATCCTTGTGCTGTTGGAAGAGCTCCTGATGTTTGCTCTCTCTGTCAGAGCCAGCTTTGTCCTGGTGCTCTCCCATTAATGGAGCCAGAAGGGGCATCTTCCAAACACCGTCACTGCCCATGTGCCACCTGCTCATCACCTGCCTGTGGGTGAAAGCAGTGCCAGGGGAGTGCTCCCACCCCATTCTGGGTGGGAATTTTCCAGGTGGGAGCAAAGGGGTTGTCAGGTTTCACTGCCGTCCCCAGGGGCCTTTCCTTTTCCCTGGAGCTCCCCTGCTGGGAGGCCACAAATCTTCCACCCCCCAATGAAATCCTCTTTAAGAAAGATTTTAGATTTTCCCATGACCCTCAGACGAAGGTCTGGGCTGGTTTTAACACAAATCTAGAAATAGCCAAAATGTGTGTGCTGTTTTCTTTCTAACAGCATTGGGCACGAGCGGAGGGGATGATGGGGGTGGGGTGCAGTTTTTTAGGCTATAAAAGCAGCCTGGCCATGGTGGGTGGCTCTGCCAGGGCTGAATGCTAGGCAGAGGAGCTGCTCCCTGTTTTGCCTTGCCCACCTCTTGTGTCTCATCCTTCCCTCCTGCAAAATTCCTCCTGAAGAGAGACTTCTCCCATGCAATGTCCAGTGGCAGGACAGTGTTTGCAGATGCCTTTGTCCCAGGAGAGCCACCTGAGTGCTTCTTTTCCAGGCTCTGAGCCCTATAGTAGGTGTAGAAATCCCGTGACCGTGCATGTCCAGCCCTCGGGATGGATTTTTCTACCAGACTTGTCGTATGATGCATTTTCATAGACCAAATTCCAGCAGGGATGGGGTCCTATCCCTCCCATCCCCCTCACCCTCCCCTTTGGTACTTAACTGTGAATCTTAGACCTTTTGTAAAGTGACAGCAATTTTGTACTGACCTGAGATACTGTGTGGTGGGAGGAGGGTCTCCCCCCTGGAATGTCAAGCTGAGTTTTCTTCCTGGAGTTTCTTCCCGGTGAATCGCTGCAGCTCTGCTACTGCTCAAACGATGTAAATAAAGGTTTTCTCCTGCTGATCCCTGTGCTGGCAGTGTTTGTGTGTGAGTTATACCTTCACAAGGCAGGGTTTCTTTGTAGGAGCTGAGGAGGAGGAGCATCCCCACTTGAACATGGAAAATCCCCCCGGTTTTGGGCTTGGGAGCAATACTGCTCTTTGAGTCCTGTCTTACAGCCAGGATACATTATTTGATATAATTTGATATACATTATTTGATATAATCAAAAATATTGGTTAAAAATCCAATTCTGACAATGCAGATGATGCCACTTCCTCCTGCCCTTCCATCCTGATCATGGAATCCCATATTGGCTTGAGTTGGGAGGTACCTTAAAGCCCACCTCATTCCACTCCCCTGCTGTGGGCAGGGACACCTTGTTGCATAAAAAGTGTTTGTTTTTTTCTTCCTATTTAACTTCCCCAATAAAGTCCTGGAGAGCATTAGGCCCAGGGAGGCTCTGGCTGCTGCCTGTGCCCCGTGTAATCTGTCACGTGTGGTTGGGACTGGGAATTAGACACCCTAAGCTGAAGTGCCTCCTCCCAGCGCCACCAGTTTGCAGATCCCAGCACCTTTTGCTTTTTCCTTTCATTCCCAAACAGCAGCTCGGGGCTCTCAGTTCCCAGTTTGGAGCAAGCAGAGACTCAGGAATGATTAGGAGAGTAAAACAACAGGGTGATAAGCAGAGAAGCTGCTACCTGGGAGGTGAGAGAGCAGAGGCACAGCTGAGAGTCAGCCTTGGTGTCCATGGGTGAAGGAGCCAGAGCCAGCAGGAGGGATGTGGGTGAAGCCAGGGTTAAGGATCGTGGCAATCCAGAGGCAGGGGAAGGATGTGTTGCCTCCATGCAGCTCTGCCTGAGGGTGCAAGGGCAGACAAACACAAGGAGGAGAAAGCTATATAAGCTAGAAAATGAACTCAGTCTAAAAACAAAAGTTTGGAGGTCAAAAAGCGGAGGAATATGTACAGAGTGCCAAAATCCAGCTGGGACCAAAGCCTTGTTGTCAGGGGAGCTGGGGAGGCACCAGGGACGCATCTCCATCCCTACAGCCTGACCTGCAGCACATGCTGGAATGCCTCTGGCCAGTCATCACCATCAATTGCTCCAGGGGAGCTTCAGGTTGGATATTAGGCAAAATTTCTTCATGGAAAGGGTTATCCAGCTCTGGCACAGCTGCCCAGGGCAGTGGTGGAGTCCCCATCCCTGGAGAGATTTAGAAGCCCTGTGGTTATGCCACTTGGGAGGTTCAGTGGTGGCCTTGGCAGTGCTGGGGGAACAGTTGGACTCTTACGATCTTAAAGGGCTTTTCCAACCTAAATGATTCCATAATTCTATTTCCAATTGTATGTTTACAGCATCACTTACTGCTTGCCTGCCTGGAAGTGCCCGAGGTGTGCCTGGATCAGCACACTGCGCTTTTCCCAGCTCTGCAAAGCTTTAACATGCCACGTCTCTGCTGAATCCATCCAGCATGTAACCTTCTCCAAAAAAAAAAAAAATTTAGAGAAAAGGAAAAAAAAAGGTGGCTGAGGTTTGTGCTGGGTGGCTCAGACCTGCAGACTCCAGATCCTAATCCATGCCACATTTTAGACGATATGATATGTCTGCCTCCATCCTCATCCTTTCCTGAGTCTCTGTAATCCCAAAAATAACCCAGCAGGGCCCCGTAGCGTCGCGCAGTTCCCAGGCAGCAGCAGCGTCCCAACCCATGGCCGTCGCCCCGTGACCCGGGATTGCCGCTGGATGACGAGCGGAAAACCGGCGTGCGGGACACGGCCGGGCTCCCCATCGCTGTGCAGGAGCCAGGAGAGGAGGATGCACGGGGCTGAGGAACAAGGTAAGCAAAGCTTCCATGAGATTTCCATGGAAGACCAGAGAGACGGGGCGCGAGCAAATTTGGGGATGTTGTTTACGGCACATTTGTGCTGAGTAATCACCGAGAAGACACGGTGGGATCCCGCAGCTCTGGATAAAGCAAAAAACCCCCCTGCTTTAAAGCCTGATTATATAATAGGGTTGAGGGAAGGAATTGCACAGAAAACTGCTTCTGCTGGCAGGGCAGCACCTGATGGGAAGGTGCTGAAATTTGGGAAGGTACACCTGGGCATGGAGGGTTTGATAACCCTGAATGCCGCCGGCTCTGCAGACCTCGATAGGAACATGAGCATCTCTTCTTGCACCCCAAAATAGGGGTTTGTGCATTTAGGGCGGTGAGAGCTATTTAGGCTGATTGAATTAAAAAAAGGTGATTTTTCAGGCTTAAAATAATAAGTGTAATGGATTATTACTTATATAGCGTCTATGTGGACAGAACTGTCCCTCTTGCAAGAGGGGGGTTGGTGGAGATGTCGGTACAGAAATGCCTTTTGCTGCGAATCCCCCGCAAAGCTGACCTTCAACCCCCCCATTTTGTTATGCTGAGGCAAGCACGGAGCTGCATTGCCTTTAAAAACTCCTTTTCAGGCCAAAAAAAGAGCTCAAATATGTAGCTAAATGCAGACATCCCTGCCTTTGCTGTGGTCCTGCTGAGCCAGCCCCAGCCGGGTGCTCTGGGAGGGGACAGCAGGGACGGCGTGGCTGTGGGGGCTTTCTGCCCCCTGCAGCTCCAGGTAGGTGTTTATCCCCCTTGGCATCACCACGGGAGCACTGTGACTTTAAACCAGGACATATTTCATGTCTTGCCGGTGTACTTGTGCCTGTTGTTACTATAGTCTTGTTTTGGATACTGCCAAGGAGAGGAGGAGGAGGAGAGGGAGGAGGAGGAGGAAGGTGAGGGATATTTTGATCAGGTGTGCAAACTCCAGACTTTATTCTCCTGCATTTGGACCAGGGCCTCCATCTTCTGCTATCCCTCCAGCCACGTATTTCTGTTAGTCATAGCCATCCCTAAGGAAAAAAAATAAAATCAGTGTACCCAGCAATTCCGGTGGCACAGGCGGCACGGCGGCCACCCGGGTGGCACTATATTTAGCCAACCGTGACACAGCCACCTTGTTTATGATCCCAGAAATGCTCCCAGCTGATAGATGCAGCATTTTGGAGTGGCTGCAGCCGTTAAGGAGGAACTGATTTTGTCCTTGAGCCCGGTTTTTGCCGGCAGCGTAAGTGCCAATGTTTAATTGCTGACCCAACTAATCTGCCGTGCCGGCGGCTTTACCCTGCTGCAGCCTAATCCCGGGGCCTCCCACTGCACCCGCGGCCTGCCAGTGCTCAAAGCTGGATTTTTGGGGCAGGATTTGCTAAAATCCATCCTGCTTTGCTGTAAAAATATGGTAGCAGCCTGTGGAGTATGAGCAAAAGGGAATCGTTGGATCGTGGGGATGGAGAGATTGGTACCCAGATGTGCCACCTAGGTTTTGGGGTGAAAATTGGACTGCTGGGGCTTGACACTGTGGGTTTTACCACAGCCCCAGCTCCGATCAGGTGGCTGAAAATCACCTTGTGAAGGGAATTAGCACCGTCAGCATGAGAGGGATGTAGGAAAGGATATAACCCATCCACAATGAACAGCTGGGCCCAAAGCGGTGGCTGCTCCTCTCCCAGAATCACAGAATCATTCAGGGTGGAAGAGACCTATAAGATCATTGAGTCCAACCATTAACCCAGCCCTGCCAAAGCTCCAGAGATGATGGGATGCTCCAGAGATCAGGAGATGTCAGAAGCTGCTACAGAGCTTCTCATGGGGAGTCTGATCATTGCTGGATGTGTGGCATCTCATAGTGCTCAGATTTGGGGGAACAAGGTCTGGAAATCCCAGCTGTGCCTGTACCAGACAGAGATATTGTAATTCCCATCTGCCGTAAAAATTAGATTATAAAAGCTTCTTCAGGGGTGGACAAAGCAGCCGTGGGAAGCTCTTCACATTAAAATGCTATAAATAATAGTTTATTATTTATATGAAAGTATAAATAATTAATGCTTTATGCTAATATTTCTATTAAATTAATATTTTATAGTATTTTTAGTATTTTATCATAATTTTAAGTATTATTATACTGAACTATAAAAAATATTTTATGAGCTCTTACAGTAGTTTACATCCCAATAGTGTATGAGGCCCTGTTTGATAGGCACTTTAAACAACATATGGATTTCTTTCTACTGAATAAATCCTTGTCTCCAGTAGCCAGAAATAATGAAGACGGGAAATTATATCATTTACATCCCTGAATTATGGCTGGGAAGCAGAGACATGGAGAAATTGGGCATGGAGAACAAAATCAGGCAGGGAGACTGAGACAAGGACCAGGATTTGCTCCAAACCCTCTGAAATGGGATTTTTGCCATACAGGAAACTTGGGAATTTATTCCCTTTCCCAAACCATGTGTAAAGCAAAAAGAAATGACCCAACACCCATTTGAATTCCTTTTCCAAGTAATAGTTTTCGTGGAAAACTTTCCAGATAGAGCAGTTTGTTCTCGGCTAGCAGAGGTTTCCTTGTGGTTTGATATCTATGTATGGGTCTCTTATCCAGGCACAGTGGGGTGGGATGCACCAGGCTCTCCCATTTCCTCTCGGCACACATTTCCTCCTGGAATTTCTTTTCCACCCTGACAGATTTTTGCAGGTATTTAAACTGAAGCACAACCACACACAACTCCCAGCCTGGGAGCCACACAGTGTAATTATTCCAAAGCCACGTGGTGCAGACCAGCCCCTGCAATATTGCTTTCTGCTGAGTCAGCACAATTCATCTGTGTGTCCATGGAGCTTTTGTGTCTTGAAGGCATTCCAGGAGTGCGCTCCCAGATGAGGGACCAAGCTGTGGGATCCACAAGAGCCTGACTCAGTCAGTGCTGTGGGAAACAGCAAAGTGGGGTTTGTTACCTGCCCTGGTCACCATGAGAAGGATGAAGGTGTCCATCCCCAGCCTTATCCCTGCCTGGCTCCAAGGGGCTGTGATGTCCCTGAGGACAAGATTTCTGGCATCCTGTATCCAAAGCCATAGAAACCTGGAATGGTTTGGGTTGTAAAGGACCTTAAAGTTCATCTCGTTCCACCCTCTGCCATGGGCAGGGACACCTTCCACTATCCAAGGTTTCTCCAAGCCCTGTCCAACCCGGCCTTGGACTCTTCCAGGAATAGGGCAGCCACAGCTTCTCCTGGCAACCTGTGCCAGTTGCAATCTATTCACACCCCAATGCAACTGGGTATCTCTCCCCTTGAACCACATCCCAAACTGCAGAGAACCACACGGATTGAACCACCACCGTGGGCGACAGCACATCAGCCTTGTGGAGTCTGCTTGAGTATCACTCTGGAAACGATGAGTGTTATAAATCTGAACCCAAACTGCCTCAGAATGATGCAGATTGCATGAGCTGAGACAGACATAATTTTTAAATGTTTTATATTGCAGTCAGAACAACAAAGCCCCAATAATATAATTTTTCCCATTAGTATTAGATAAAAATTGTGCTACCAAATTCTGGCAGATAGTAGAACCACATTAGTAGGGAGGTGTTGTGTTTCTGGCCAACCCTCCTGTGCCATCAGATTCACCTGTACCTCTCCACCCTGTCCCTTATGACCTCTCTTCTGTATCCATCTAAGACAATCTGTCCCATTGAAACCTGGAGTGAGGATGTTTCCCCTGGCCCATTCCTCCCCTGGAAACTCTCATCCCATACATCCTAAAGTGCAATAACCATGGGAGTGGGCGAGGTGGGTGACAGTCTTCAGCATGTGCAGGCAGTGCCAGCTGTGATTTCCCTCTGTTTTCATGGAAAAACTGCTTTCATTGAGAGATCCTTGTTTGGAGCTACCTGAGAGCTACGACCTGACCATTTTCATTAAGTTATGTGCTGCTGGAGCCTGACCCTGAGCACAGCAGCTGGAGCTGATGCAACCCCAGGATGACACTTGGTTGTATAATTTTTCTCCCTGTTTTTACCAACGGCTATTTTCCAATGCAAACAACACCCAATGCCCAGATTTTTCTTAGGATTTAACCACTTACCTCACAGTGAATGGGAAATGATGAATAAATGGTAGTTAGGCCACAAAATATCTGATTTTTACTGAAATACCTGAGTTTTGAATGGCTATGCAGCCTCCAATTTTCCAACAGGGACTTCCTGAGCCAACAGTTCCTATTTAACGGCCTCTTATAGATCCGTTTCCCATACATTTATCCTCTTTCTTTGTGAACCATGTACATTTTTAGCATCTCCAACAGCCCTTGGCAAGCAGTTCTGCAGCTCAGCATTGCTGAGGAGCCAGGAAAATCCTTGAATACTCCGAAACAAAGTCTTGGGCTGGAATGAGTAAGTCATCCCTGACAGCACTTTAACAAGACTAAAAGGCATGAAATAAAAAATATGCTGACACAGCACTACACTTCATGGTGTGGGCTCTCACGGAGAGGAAAGGATAGAAGAGAAGATGGAGAGAGAGCCGAACACTTGTCACATCCTAAGTCATCCTCAGTGGGGACACTTGAGCAGCTGAAGCTCCAGCTGCCAGCCAGGCACTGACATTGTGCTGGGTTTCACTGCAGCAAAGGCTCGAGGCTTCTGCTAATGAAGGAAAACAAAGGTTAAATTGAGTCTAATGCTTAAAACCAACTCAAACCATCTCAGAGGCCTGTTTGCTTTTTGTTGGAGATGAACAAGACAGGAAGACCCAGATTGGAAGTTCCTGAACATCATGGCAGGTTACTAAGGGATTAGGTCATTTAACCCACCTTCATTTCCACATGAATCCTCACACACTAGCCCTGTTTACCCCTGGCACACCACATCCCATACTGGGAACACTATGCTGCTCTTGGGCAGGCTGTGACAGCTTCTTATTCCTCCAGCAACTCCAGGCAGGGACATATTCCTACATCCAGAGAAAGGGACCACATGGCCATCTTTGATTCCAGTCCAGATAATACTTACTATCCCCAGCACAAGCCCAGACGCTGGTTTGAAATCATATTTCTGGCCCAGTACCAAGAGCCTGGACCCGTTTTGCTGCCACATACCTGTTCCCAGAGGAGTGCAGGGGGATTGATGCTCCTGGGCAGCCCGTGGCACTGCCCAATCATAAATGAAGCCTCCAGATGAGAGGGAAGGAAGTGTGATCCTTGCTGTACAACTCACAAAACACATGGAAGGTGTCCCTGCTCATGGCAGGGGGTGGAACAAGATGAGCTTTAAGGTCCCTTCCAACCCAGACCAGTCTGTGATTCTGTGATTCTGTAACTCTGAGGCTCTGAGGGCTCTGAGCAACCTGGTCTAGTGGAAGGTGTCCCTGCCCATGGCAGAGGTTTGGAACTAGGTGATCTTCAAGGTTCCTTTCCCACTCAAACCATTCCATGATCCTGTGATTCTATGACTCTATGCACATACACCTGGACTTCTTGCAGAAACACCTTGTGCAGGGAGAGTTCAGCACTCACAGTGGGGTATCTTTGGAACAAATGTTCACTATAGCGAGTTTTAAAGGCATTGCTCCAGATATAAAATTAATTTTCAAGCTATATTTTTAATTCTAACAACAGCCCCCCAGCTTAATTGTGTTCATGAAGAATTAAGAGTGTAATATTTCACCTGAACTGTTCAGCTAATTGGAGGAGAGGTGGAGAAAATAAAATTGCACCTCAGTACAGTTGGTGCTTGATTACAGCTATGAAGAGAGACTGTACCCAGGAGAGGCTGCAACCCAGACAGAGCAAAACAGCGAGGTAGAGGTTGGCAAATCAATTTTTTCCAAGGTCAGTAACAGGGAGGGTTTGTATCTCTTGAGACCTGAGCAACACATAATCCTCCTTAGCATGTCCTTAATGTCTCCCCCAGCCCTTGTGGCCCCTGCCAGCCCTGCCACTCAATCATGGCTCATCTATAGTCTGTCGTGGCATCAGCCACCAATCAATATATCTGCAAGGAGGGCAATGAATAATTCTGAGGAGCTGATTCCCTACCTCTTCCTTCCTCACTTTTGAAAGTCATGTGCAGTTCAACATGTACTTTGCTTGTGGTTTGGGTTTTTTTGCTATAGTATTTTTTATACTGGAGATCTCTGAGAGAGAGAAACCACGTGGCCCTTCGTGAGCCCAACTTAAAGGGAGAAATGGGGGAGAGAGGAATATTGCTTTATATATTCTCTTCAGCTAAACTTCCCGTAGGGCTAGAATGGATAAGCACAGCTTCCGCTGAATCTCACCCAACAGGCTTCCCTAATCCCATCTCCTCGTGTTTGTACCAATGGCAATTACAAGCAAGGGTGTGACTTTGAGGTCTGTTTCCTTCTCCCTCCTCTGCCCCAAGGTCCCCTGGAGAGGCTGCTCTGTCCCTGTTTGTTGCTTTCAGAACCCTCTTTCTCCAGGCTGGAGCTTCACGCTATGGCAGTGATTTGTATTTGGGACTCCTTGGAGGGAAAGACAGACATGATCCCCCAAAATCTGGGGCAAATGTGTAAGGAAAAGAATTAATAATGGATTCAACAAGGAGTAATATTTTTTCTTTTTAAGTATAACTGTGCTCTGCCTCTCAGACATGATGGTGGTACAAACATTGGGTCAGGAAGGTAGAGCCAGATGTGCTGTGAGGCTCATTGTCAACGGGTACTGACAACAAGACTGTGGCTGGAGGAGTAAAAATTCCAGACCTCTTATGGTGCTCAGAGAAGGGTGAGCTGTAATTTCTGCTGGAATGAACCTCTCCTCTTTCCTGTACCCTTATTCCATGAGAACATTTTCAGTTGGACTTCCCTTTTGTTGCCCAGTGCAGACAGACCCTTCCTGCTCACCAGTGAGAGATGATTTCTGGATTTAGGATACTGAGTTTTGCCTAAGCTGAGCTTCTGGAGCTGGTGGATAGAGGCAGCAGAGCACGCTGGAGACCACAGGTGATGGTTTAAGATGGGATAGGTTGTGCAGGGTTTGTGTTGTGCCAGATTCCCCAGGTCATTCCCTCTAAGGTTGCACTTCCTTCCAGTGCAAGTGGGCTTGGGTGCTCATGGAAATTTTACCCAGCCTTCACATGCCCCCTGTTTTCAGAGGTTATTTTGTTGTGTTTAGGCTGTTATCTGCACAAGCAAAATGCATGAAAATCCTCCTGAAACCTCAAATTTCCCATTTTTAGCCCAGAGCACAGGAATTGTCATATCCTGAATTGACCAGTAGAGACAAACAGAGATGATCTCTAGTAAAAATCACAGAATTCTAGTATGGTTTGGGTTGAACCTTAAAGACCTTGTTCCAACCCCCTGCCATGGGCAGGGACACCTTCCAGCAGACCAAGTTGCTTCGAATTAGAAAATAGCGCAGAAAATACCTGTGATTTCATTTTTTCTTTATTAGCTTGCTGCATGTGGGTGCAAAGAGGGAGTCAGACCCATTCCTACTGTTAAGAGTTGCAATCCATGTTTTGCTCTGTACAGACTAAGGTATTGAGCCTGGTAATGAGGGGTAGAAAACTCAGAATCCCAACCTTGAGTTCAAGTTGTTACTGCTCCTGACTGCAAACATTTACGTCAGGTTAGTTCATTTTAGTTTGCTGCTTGTAAATCTGCTCGGGCTTTTCTGGGAAAATTCTGGGTCACAGATGTACCTTGTCTGCTCCGCAACACGAAATCTCAGGAGTTACATAAACAATAGCACATGACAAGGTATGGCTGGACCAGATGTCCACTGCCTCGCAGGGTTAAGC
This sequence comes from Neopelma chrysocephalum, assembly GCF_003984885.1. Taxonomy (NCBI): domain Eukaryota; kingdom Metazoa; phylum Chordata; class Aves; order Passeriformes; family Pipridae; genus Neopelma; species Neopelma chrysocephalum. Next base: position 1,676,909 of record NW_020897760.1, read on the forward strand.
AGAAAAGTTTAAGCCAAGTGTCAGTGACATTTCAAGTTATGGATATTGCAAGTACTGAGTTGAAAGGGACCTTATTTGGTTGGACTTATTCCAATCCCCTGCCATAGGCAGGGACACCTTCCACTAGACGAGGTTGCTCCAAGCCCTGTCCAACCTGGCTTTGTTTATTGGTGTTATTATTTTAGAAGCAAATCCACAGTATTTTTCTCAGTAAAGGACATTCCTTTCTGCAAGAGATTGATGGCATGCTCATGTCTGGATGCCAGGGCTTCCTTTAGCCTTTATTTTTCCTTATATTAAAATGAAATCCATTTAGAAGAGTTAAATAGTGGCCATTTCCTTTGGAGCATCCCTCAGTTCCTCTCTTCTGCGCAAAATGAAATTATGATCTACAAGCCCTGGCTGCAAAATGCAAACAAGCAAGATACAACTCATCAGTTGTCCAAAGCCACACTCTGTGTTAGTCTAGAATCTGTTTGCATGTGAAGAGCTAAAAATAGGTTGGTGAGAACAACAAAAATGGCTTAGCAGAAGGTGGCAGCTTCTTCAGCTGGGTGACACCAGTTTGAAGCTAGCAGTGGCACAGGCTGGGGCTCGGGATGCTGATGCATCATCCCATGTAGCCCATCATGATACAGCGCTGTGGTCCAAGACCCTCTCTGGTTACTCATCCAGCCATGGTGTTAAACTGCTCTTTAGGATTTTGGAGTCTCAGTGTAACACTGCTGTGCCATCCCTCCTTCTTCAGACTGCAGAACTGGCGGTGTCAGCCCGGAACTCGGTGACCTTGGCCCACTCCCAGGGAACGCACCTTTCCCCGGTGTGACAGAAAGCTCTTAATGCCGATCCCTGTTTGAGAACCTCCCCGTGCCAGATGTGCAGCCCAAGGACCGCTCCGGGGAGCGGGCTGTGCGTGCCGCCCGGAGAAGGAAATGGTGTCAGCCCCGCACTTTTCCTTTCACTGATGGCTCGCAGCAGCTGGCGGTGGGGGAGGACGCGGCCGCTCCATCCATCGCAAGATGCTTCTCCCGGGCGCCGCGTCCTCCCCGCCCGCTTCCGGCGGGGCGGGGGGTGCGGGGGGGTCCGGTCCCGCCCTTCCCCTCCCATGGGGGCGGCCGGAGCGCTCTCCGTCCCCTCCCTCCATCCCTCCATCCCTCCTCCCTCCCTCCCTCCATCCCTCCCTCCCTGCCTGCCCGCGGCGCCGGAGCAGCTCCCGGCGCGCCCGGCTCGCCCATGAGCCTGCTCGGGAGCTACCGGAAAAAGCCGGGCGGTGACGGCTATGAATCCTTGCAGCTCGTGGACAGCGGTGCTGAGCGCGGCGGGGCCGGCGCGGCGGGGCCGGGGCCGGGCCGGAGCCCCGGGCGGCAGCAGCAGCAGCAGCCGCAGCCCCGCGCCGAGGGCGGCAGCACCATGGACAGCTCAGGTACGGGCGGGGCGGGCTCTGTCGCGATAGTGGGGGGGCCCCGCCGGCCTGGGGGTGGCGGCCGGGGACAATAGAGGGCCCTTTGTCCACGCGCGGGCGGTGGGATGGAGGCATCCAGCGCCTCACCCCCTGCCAAGGGACAAAGCTTGTTCCGAAGCTAAAATGGATGGGGTGCTTTGGGATCTTTCCCCAACTGACTTATTTCCAAGAATCATCCTTACTTTTTTTCTTTTTTTTTTTTTTTGCCCCCCTCCTCTGAAAAGCACTCGTCAAACTGAGTTGGATTAATTCTGGTAGATGATGCACTGCATGCACCATTTTTTTTAATCAGGGAGTAAAGGGACCAGATGGTCTTTATGGCTGGTAATGGGATAGAGAGCTCTTCACCTCTAAATCACAGGTTCAAATTTGCCTGGATGGCCAGGAATCGAGAGTACCCATCTGATGGATTTGAAGTGGTCCCTCAGAAGGAACTGGCTCTGGTCCTGGTTCATTGGCTGTGCACATCTCCATGAACATTCACGGCCTTTACAGAGAACTTCTAAAGCTCAGACTTGTCCAGGGAAACACCCTGTTTGGTTGTGGGAGACCACATATGATGTCCACTAGTTAGAGCAGGGTGATCTTGTAGCATGGAATCATAGAATCCTGGAATGGTTTGGGTTGGACCTTAAAGCCCATTTTGTTCCAGTCCCTGCCATGGGCAGGGACACCTTCCGCTAGCCCAGGTTGCTCCAAGCCCTGTCCAACCTGGCCTTGGACACTTCCAGGGATGGGGCAGCCACAGCTTCTCTGGACAACCTGTGCCAGGGCTTCACCACACTCACAGGGTTTGAACCCATTGCTCTTTACCCTATCACTAGAGTTCCCAATAAAAACTCCTGTACTATTCCATGAAGGACAGGGTGGGCCCAAGGCACTCCACAAGCACATCATCTTTGTTTTAATGTGATAACCTCTTCTCCAGGGAATAAAAAACCCTAATGAATTGTGGTTGAGCTTAGGTGGGGAGAGTCTTACTTTGATTTTTGTTTTAATTTCTCCGTGATAAAACTCATAGAATCTCAGACTGGTTTGGACTGGAAGGGACCTTAAAACTCATCTCATTTCAACCCATGGCAGGGATGCCTTCCACTAGTCCAGGTTGCTTGAAGCCTCATCCAGCCTGTCTGTGAACACTTGCAGGGTGGAGAGTCATGTTTTCCTCCCTCCCCAGCCTTGCCATTTGAATTGTTTTCAAGATTCTTTTAGGGCTTGTCTTTGTTTTTTTAACTTTTTTTACTCCTGGACTTCAGAAATGTGTTTGAATTTGCTGCCACGATATCTCTACTGCAATTACTCGTAATCACAGGATGTGCCAGCAGCTCCTTACTCACAGTAGGCTGCTGTGTTCCAGTGGTTTGGATTCTTCCATCTGCTGGGATGGTTAGATGTTGTGGGCAGTTTAATACCTATCATCAAAGCCATTATCTGGATGCGTTCCTAGAAGTGCAGGGACTGGAGACAGGAGTGCTGTGGGAGGGAGTGTTCACACCCAGGCAGGTGTCAAGCCAAGGCTTTGTCTCACATCATCTTGGTGTATAATCTCAGTGTAGCTGTTGCAGTCATTCTCTTTGCTTTCTTCAAGCCTGTCCTCTCCCTGCTGAGCAAAAAAAAAAAAGTGCTCATGGACAGCCAGAAAATACCTTTATTTACAGGTTTTGTGCAATATTAGGATTTCCACAATCCAGCTACTACGATTCTGTCCAAGAGCATTAATTGTATTAAAGGCCTCTATCAATTTCTAGGATGTTCTTCCCTTAAACGCAGGGGCTTGATCAAGGATGTCTGTGGGATCTGGAAGCTGATGGTTTAGAGATCTGTATTAACCAGAGTTTGCTTCTTTTAATTCACTCTCACTGCCCAAATTTTACAGGTGCTGGAAACAACACCATTGACACTTAAGCAGCAACAAACATGAGGCCTTAATGTGGCCCTTGAATTGTGTTTATAGGATATTTTTTAATACCTTCTTTGTTTAATAAGGACTTTTTGGTGGGGGGTCCTAAATCTTCACAAGAAATTAAAAAAACCCCTATGTTGAGTGTGATGCTCTGAACTCCAACCTTGTGTCTGCCTTGTTCATATGAACACTTTATGCTGATAAATGTCTAATTTCTATCAGTTTGCTGCAAAGCCATTTTTCTTTGCCAAGTATGAAATCACAAAAGCTTAAAGAACCACATCCACCCCTCAGGTGGGCTTGTGAATTCCAGCGATTTGGTAATTGAAGTTGCTCATGAATGGTGGGACATGATTTATCTTTCATGCAGTCTGAAGATGGATGGTTGGAGTGGGAGGGGGATTAGGGAGCAGTCTGAAGATGGATAGTTGAGGGGGGATTAGGGAGCAGTGTAAGAGAAAGACAAGAAAATAAGATGGCTGGGATTTTGGCTTAATAGGAGAAAGGAAAAACCACCACCCACCCCTGTGTTTTGTTGTTTTTTCTTTCAAGTAGAGAATAGATTCATATTATAAATATTTCAGAATCCTCCCACAAATGATGCCGAAGTTGAAACACCCAAAATGGGCAGTGGTAGAGCACATTTCAGTTGGAAAAAGAGACCCGAATTCCTTGTGAAGGAGAAGGGTGAGATAAATTGGTGACACATATCGGTGGAGGGGAACTGTGCTTCTGGGTTTTCATAGGCAGGGGAGCCTCCTCTGAGTAGTTAGGGGTCAGACCCTGAAGGTGAAATCCTTGAGGAGCCCTGGCCAAGTCTGAGCTCTTTATGTCCTTCCCAGTTTCCTGACTGTCCTTATGTTTATTTTTTTCCCCTGATTTTAACTAATGGTTTCCTGTGGGGTGGAACAGCTGCTGCCTGAGCTATCAAAGTGGCTGTTGGCAATTGAGGAGTGGAACAGTCTGGAGGTACAACTGTGTCACCAGAGGATGGGGGACACTGAGACCATCAAGCCCAACCATTCCCCAGCACTGCCAAGTCCACCACTGACCCATGTCCCCAGGTGCCATATCCACATGGCTTTTAAATCCCTCCAGGGATGGGGACTCCAACACTACCCTGGGCAGCTGTGCCAGGGTTGGACAGCCATTTCCAGGAAGAAAATTTCCCTGATATCCAACCTGAACCTCCTTGGGCACAACTTGAGGCCTTTTCCTTTTGTCCTGTCCCTTGTTCCCTGGGAGCAGAGCCCAACCTCCACCTGGCTCCACCCTCCTGTCAGGGAGTTGCAGAGACCCAAAAGGTCCCCCCTGAGCCTCCTTTCCTCCAGGCTAAGCTCCTCCAGCTCCCTCAGCTGCTCCTGGTGCTCCAGACCTTTCCCCAGCTCTGTTCCCTTCCCTGGACACGCTCCAGCCCCTCAGTGTCTCTCTTGTTGTGAGGGGCCCAGAACTGACCCCAGGATTCAATGTGGCCTCATCAGTGCCAGGGACAGGGGTATGGTCACTGTCCTGGTCCTGTTGGTCACATCTCTGCAGTTAAAGACCATCCTCAATGAAGTTAAAGAGTTGGACAATCAAACCTTCCTCTTCTCTCTCCACATATTAAATTCCCTCTGCACCTGGGCATTGCTCTCTGGGCACAGGAAACTGCCCTTTGCTGTGTGGGAGATGTGTGTGTAGGTTAATAGCGAGCAACTAGAGATGTTGGGTGGATGAGGATTTGTGCTGAAGGCCAAGTACTGGCAATTCTGGGGCAAATTGCTGCTAGTTTAGCAAATGTGGCTGTATTTGCTGTCTCTGCAGTGACAGTAACTCACATGAGCTGAGAAAGTGGGCTCATGTTGGGTTTTTCTATTAATTTCTTTAAGCTAATGCAGAGTATTAGACCTTAAAGCATCCTCTCTTAATGCAGACTCACAGTGTCATAAAGAGTTTCTTACAAGGAAAATAATCAGAGGTTACAGCTTTGCTATAACTTCCCAGTGCTTCTCATTATTGGCATAATATCCTTTTGGATTGGTCTTGCTTAGTGTGGAGAGGGAAAAGAAACAAAAGCCAGGAACCAAGAGCATGGTCTGTGTGGGAGGGGCTCGCTGCTGGAAGGGAGGATCTCCTCATGGCTGGACAGGGAGCTGGCCCAGAGGGGCTCTGACCCTGCCATAGAATCCCAGAATGGTTTGGGTTGGGAGGGACCTCAAAGCTCATCTCATTACACCCCTGCCATGAGTGGGGACACCTTCCACTATTCCAGGTTGCTCCAAGCCCTGTCCAACCTGAACTTGGACATTTCTAGGGATGGGGCAGCCACAGCTTCTCTGGGAATTCCATCCCAGCCCCTCACCGCTCTCACAGGGAGGAATTTCTTTCCAATATCCCATCTAACCCTGCCCTCTGGCAGTGGGAAGCCATTCCCCCTTGTTCTGTTCCTCCAGGCCCTTGTCCAAAGACCTTGTCTGGCTCTCTTGGAGCCCCTTTAGGCACTGAAAGGGGCTCTAAGGTCTTCCCCCAGGTTGTGTCCAGTGGCTGTGCCTGGGAAATTCCATGGACTATGTTAGATGCAGTATAGGAACAGGATCACAGCATGTTACTGTGTGTTCCTCCAGAAAATGTGCTGGACTTGGGTTGAAGGTTTGAGAATGGAGGGAAGGGAGGATCAAAGAGAGACTTGAGTTGAAGCTGAAGCTCACAGGACACAAAACACTGCAAGTTCAAAAAGCAGATTCCAAGAAGAGCATCAGTGTAGCACTGCTTTTGTCTCTTTATTTTCAAGTTGCTGGAAGTGCTCACAAGATGAGAAACAGGCAGTGAAGAAGCAATTTATTTGGGTTTTTGCTGTGGCATTCAATACTTTCTTAGCTTTCTGCCAGCTTTCTTAGCAGCTGGCTGAGCACTGAAAGAAGAAGAGGTTCTAGGAAATAAAATATAAAAGTAACAGCAAGAATAGATGTTATGAAAGGGAAAAACACCTCTTTCTGTGCTCTTCTGTGGTGTTTATAATCTAGATAATATAGAAAATAGCTCTTGAACACTCGGGAGATAGACTTGCTTGTGCTTCCTCAGGCAGAGTAGCTGCGAAAGAAAAGCATTTGAAATAAATTGCAAGTGTTGAAGTTGAGATTTCTTCAACTGTTTTACACTTGCAAACATAATCTCTTGTACTCTGGTGATTCCTTTTCACTGAGTCAGAAGAGAGACATCTCCATGTCACTGGCACAGGGACAAAGAGCGGCGCTGACAATGTTGTCTTGTGTTCTCTCCTCGCTGCGTTTTCAAATGGGGAGGTTCAGTTTAACAACTCTTTTGTTTGCTTGGTGTGTTTTGGACACTTGAATGATTTGGTGTTGGCAGGAGTCTTGTCTTTTTTTAGTTGTTTTGACAGGGAGGAGAAGCAGAGAGAATGTCAATCAACCTCAAAGACTGATTTCATGGTTTGTGCTGGTGGCCCTGCCTGCAGTTTGTTCACTGTAGTATGAGCTTCACAGGGGCAAATACATAACAAATGGAACAAATTTCACAGATACTGGGGGGTAATTCCCTCCCTCCCTCCCCTTTTAATATCACTGCTCTTCTAAAAAAGGGAGAAAATCCCCCTCTTTGTGTAAATCCTCCACATTGTTTGGTTGATGGCACAAGCAGCACTCAGTTACTATTTCTCAAGTAAAAGCAGAAATACCTTAATTCTTCACATTTCCATGAGATTTCCATTTAAGCAGTCTCAAATGAACCTTTGGATAAAAAGCCTTGGGCTCATGCAATATTGGTTCTACAATTTTGTCATAGCAAAGCACAAAAAGAGGTTCTCGAGCTCCTCTACCCTGCGATGTGCTGCCAGTGGCTCCCAGCACTTCCCAAGGGAGGTCTGGGACCCTGTGTTGCCCAACAGCAGAAGGAACACAGAGAATCATGGAATTGCTCACGTTGGAAAAGCCCTCTGAGGCCACCAAGTCCAACCCAGCACTGCCAAGGCCACCACTGACCCATGTCCCCAAGTGCCACATCCACACGGCTTTTTTAAATCCCTCCAGGGATGGGGACTCCACCACTGTCCTGGGCAGCTGTGCCAGGGCTGGACAACTCTTTCCATGGAGAAATCTTCCCAATATCCAACCTAAACCTGCCTGTTTTGAGGCTGTTTCCATCTACTCCAGGCAAAAGGCCTGGATAGAGCAGTACCAGCTAATTGCTGGAAAGCTGCAGTAAAAAAACCAAACCCAAACAACAACTAAAAAAGCCCCAACTACTTCCTCAGTTGAATAAATTATTTAAGATGTGATGCTGGGGATGTGTCTCATGCTGATTGCCAGCTTAGGAAAGAAATATTCTGGCTTTACCCTTTGAACAAGGAATGGAGGGACAGGAAAAGAGGGAATGGCTTCCCACTGCCAGAGGGCGTGGTTAGATGGGATATTGGGAAGGAATTCTCCCCTGTGAGGGTGGTGAGGCCCTGGCCAAGTTGCCCAGAGAAGTTGTAGTTGCCTCATCCCTGGAAGTGTCCAAGTTCAGGTTGGATGGGGCTTGGAGCAACCTGGTCTAATGGAAGATGTCCCTGCCCATGGCAGGGGGTGAGACTGGATGGAATTTAAGGTGCCTCCCACCCCAAACCATTCTGGGATTCTGTTCTACACCCTCCTGCTGGAGCTGGCTGTGTTCTGGGGGACTCATCTCTGGTGAATCCAGCTTTTCCCTCCTGCTCAAGAACTGCTGGGTCTTGTCTTCATCACTTGCACTGTTAATACACTTCTTGCTAAATAGCCAAACCACACAGGTTTTGGGGATGAGAGATAACACTGGTTTATAATCTCATGTGATTTGGGATCTGATGAGCCCTTATCTTGCATTAGGCTCCTTGGCTCATGATGCATCTTCTGCTTCCCTGTGCCCCTAGAGAGTCCAAACATCATTATAACCTGATCTTAAGCTTCTCTTTGTCCATGCTGAAATCAATTCCAGGAGCTTTAACCTTTTTTCTTGGGGATTACACTCCCTAAAGCAGCCTTCCAGTTGCATAGTGGTTCCTTAAAGTGTCAGGATGAGTGAAACTTGGGCTTGAGGGTCTCAGTGATGGGATTATTCAGTGATTGGAGGCTCTTCTACTGCTGTTGTCCTGCAGTCCTACTCTGCACGTGTTTGGCTGTTTGTTTTTATGGAATAACACTTTAAGATAACTGTGCTCAGCCTTGTAGGGAATCTAACTCTATTAGGAATCTGGGACAGTGGTGGAGGAGGGGACAGATGAGACTGGTAGCTAAAAAGTAGGAAAAAAATCGGTTTTCGGGCGGGGGGGTGTGAGTCTGAGGAACTTTCCAAGTAATTTCTGCAGGTAGAAGAGGTTTCTTTTCCTGTGAATGCCCCTTAATTGCTGTTTTAGCAGCCTCTGCTGCTGCTGATTTCTCCCCAGTCCCTTTGCAAAACACCACCCAGTGACTGTTAAAGAGTTGATGTAATTATGACACGGGCAACGTCTGATCTAAGAAAGGATTCAAATGCCTATAACAGCATAGATGGTTTGAAGAATTTGATTAAATATGATAAATCTTAGCTGTCCAGATGAGAGGTATGAGCTGGAAGGAAGGTTTGGGCTTCAGAACACTGAAGTTGTCCTCTTAAAACATAGTTAGAATCATGGAATTGCTGCTTTGGTTTGGGAGGGACCTTAAAAATCATCCAGTTCCACCCCCTGCCATAGGCAGGGACACTAGATCAGGTTACTCCAAGCCTAGCTGGCAAATGAAGCCCTGGGATCTCACTGGATCCAAGGAGCCACCTGCCCAGAGATTTGCAGTTAGAAACTCCTGCCACCCTGCCCCTGGATACGGGAGTTTAAACTCCTCCAATAATGTTTGGATTGTTTTGTAATCCCCTGAGAGATGGAATGTGGGGAATGGCAGGAGTTGGGAATGCTGAGGGTACCCAGGGATCTGTGACTCTTGCTCTGCCTGTGTTGTTTTGGCTGTTTCTCCATTTTTTGCACACAATATCCCCCCACACATGATGTACCTACACAAGGATGCTCCAATAACGGTTGCTGGAGGAATTCCTGCCCCAGGACTTCTCCTCCTCCCCTCCACACACTGCAATGCCAAGGGAAAGCCCATAAATATGATGATGGGGTTGTAGCAGCTTTCTATCCCTTAATGCTGGTGGGAAAGCACATCCCACATTCCCAGCTCTGCTGGGAGAGCTGCGTGTGGGAGGAACGTGAGCTGTGCTGCTCCTCCGCTGGCTGGCGGGGCTGATGGGGGAGGCAGAGGCACAAATAGTATCTTTTTTTTGTTGAATGTTCCTTAAAAACAATCCAGGCTTTGTTGTTAAGGCCACAACAACAGCGGCCTCGACTTCTTTCAGCTCAGGGAACTTTAAAAGGGTCATTTCTGCCAAGGCACAGGGTGATCTCTGTGCTGCCCTCTCACACCGTGCCTGGGTAAGAGTCTCAGGGGATAAAACAAGAAAATAACCTTTCCTTCCTCCCAAAAATAATTGTGAGGAGGGAGATCACTGCAGAGAAATGTGATCCAGAAATGTGGAATTTGGGACATATAAACAGTAGCAAACAAGTTTTTCTCATTGTAGTGTCAGGATTTTGTGGTTCCACTGGAAGAGAATACAGAAGGGTATTTAATACTCCCAAACCACTATTTTGGGAGAGTGGGAGGTGAAGGCTTTAATGCTTTTCTACATGGCAATGGGTGTTGGAATGAGATGGACTTTAAGATCCCTTCCAACCCAAACCATTCTATGATTTTAAGATAAGGAACAGGGAATATTTATCTCTTTCCTCACTCCATCCCTAAAGAAAGCACAGGCAGTAGCTCTCTGAGCAAAAATATATCATTTGACACTGAAGATACTGTTACATATAGTTTGGGCAGACTGAGGGAAACCTGCTTCCTTTCCTATGGTTTCATGTCTGCTTTTTGTTTGCCCTTTACAGGCAAAAAAGGTCTGTTTGCTCTTGCTAAGTAACCTATGAAACACAGTCCTTCTCTGCTGATCTTCAATTTCTAGACATCTTGCTTTCACCTCCCTGCTCTCAAGCTCAGAATTGCTTCATCAGCATAAATATTCAGACTGACAGAGTCTTAAATGCCTTTTAAATGTCGGCTCATTTCCTCCCTGGTTCTCTGGAGAGCTGGAATTCATTCCCTGTGGTTGGTAGGGTTTGTGGGTTGCCTGGGGTGTGGTTGGTGCTCAGGTACCTCCCCAGGCAGACAAGGACCACAGTGTGCAGATTTTGCAGGGAAAGCTTCAAAATTAGGAATTTCTCACTTGTTCCAACCAGTGAGCATCTCCATCAGCTGGTGGCAGTGCGTCCCCCTTTGTTTCTGGTCCCTCTGTGGTCCCCTGCAAAATGTCTGGCTGCAGGTGATGGTGGCAGGGCTGAAATATTCCCCATCACTCAGAGTCACATCTGCTTCATTCACCCATTTCTGGCCCCAAACCCCAGTATTTAAAACTGGACTGGCCCCAAATCCCAGTATTGAAAGCTGGACTGGTTTGAGTGTCTTTTCTTTTGAGGATAAGCACAAACACTATTCATCAGACTGCAGCGAGGGGATTTGAGGTGAGGGTTCCTCTGCGGGGGTAGGGAGGAGGTGGGTATTTCCCCTCTGAATGCAGCACAATTTCTTTCCCTCTTCCTGTGCAGAAGATGCATTTCGTAGTCTGGCTGATACATACACTGATGGATTGGCCCTATTAAGGGAAGACAGCTGACAGTGGGTCTCTTTTGACAATAACAACAAGTATCAGGCTCTGTAAGCTCCTAGCACCTGAATTGTCCTGGGGAAGCACTGCAGGTGCTGGTGTAACACCTGTGTCTTTGGTGAGCAGGTTATGGTGGGACAGCAGGCAGGGGAACCACCCTCAGCCATTCCCATACAGGAGCACCTTCCTCTGCGCTCCCCTGGTGATCACAGCCTTCTCCTCTGGAGCTTTCTCTGCCCTGGGAAGAGATGTTCTCCTCCTGCACTGCACGTCCTTCCCCTGATATGCTGTAAAATCAGCCAGGAGAGCACTCAAGTGCTTTAATTAAGATTTCTATGCTCTCCAGCTCCCATCCTGTACAACAGAAGGCCGGTGCTGTCAGCAAGGGCTCTTTTAGCTGGAGTCCCATCCCTTGGCTGCTGTTGAGGAAGGACCATGCCAGGATGCTGCTATAGGATGTTTTAGTTTGTAAGGAAATGCAGCAGGTTGTTGCAGTATTTGGTGGCTACTGGAGGTTTATTTTGAACATGGAATAGTCTCTTCTCAGGGGAGGCATTGGGTCAGAGCTAGTCCTTCCACCAGAGGGGGTGTCATGTGCCTTGGGCACTTCATTTCAATATGTAATGTGCCCTTCTCTTTTGTGCTGAGGGAAAGAACTGTTTCCCTCTTCTGGGTTCACCTTCTGGGTCTGGGAGGAAGATTTTTCTGAGCAGAGAAATGCTGTTGAGCTGCTCACTCACCACCTGACCAAGCTCCTGGTGATCACCTTATCTGCAGGAGAAACCTGACCCTCCTTCCTGCTCCTCCAGAGAGGGAGCAGCCACTGGATCATCCCTTCCACCTCAGGGAGTGTCCTTGGTTCTTCTTGTGCCACAGCACAGTTCACAGTCCCTGCAGGTTGGCCAGGGGTTGGAGGGACAACTCAGCTGCTCTTTTCTCAGGACTTTCATTCTCAATAAGAGCAAACAAATCTGTCCCTGAGCACAGCTCAGGAATGTGCAGTGGCAGTGGTGGTGATACTTGCGAGGTGGCTGGTGTCCAAGGAAGATGTGTGGGATGTGGGGCCCAGCCCTCCCTGTTCTGGTGCCATCTTTATTAGCCATCCTTTCTGTTCCTCTGCTTTAGTGTGCACAGGAAACTTGGAATTAATGGATTTTTTTAGAAATACAGTGAAATTCTAATTCTCCCTGTTTCTCCTCCTCTCTCCCTTTTCTTAAATCTTCAGATGGATTTCTAAAGATTCTAGGTTTTCTGTACTCTTGAAGCCTTTCTGTCCTCTCCTACAGCACTTCCAACTGTAAGAATTTGTCCATCAGCCCTCTGATCCCTTTGTCCCCTTTTCCTTGTTCCAAGCTACCACCTTTCTGCCTTCCTTTCTGTTAAAAGTTGACCTGCAGAACTGAAAGTCCCTTTTGAACATCTCCTCCTCCTTCCATCCCTGGCTCTTCTAGCACAGAGTAACATGAAAACAAACTTTTTGAGGTAAGATCTAACACCGATTCCATACTTCCAAGACAATGAGTTAGTTTGATTTTTTCTTTCTCTTTTTCTTTCTCTTTCTCTTTTTCTTTCTCTTTCTCTTTTTCTTTAATCATATTTGAAGTGAATACTTGCAAGTACTTTGGCAAAAGAAATATCACTGTGCCTTGAGAAGGTGTCTTCTGTTCTGAAGCTGGCAGAGTGCAGTGAAGAGGTGGCCTCTAAATTTACCAGTCTAGCACAGGGGTGAGGTGCATGTGGACCATGACATCAGAGTGCATTAAGCACTGGGGAATAAATAACATCACTTTGCCCATGAATCTCCAGTTTACGGATTTATTGATATCTCACTGCAGGTTTGAAAGGGTAAATGCCATTTAAACGGGTTTGGTAATCTACAGAGTAAATCAGTAGGAGCATTTTAATGAGATTTTTTCATGTTTAATATTCTGAATGCCTCTAGAATATTTCTTTTGATGATGATGATTATGTGAACAATATTTCAGTAGTGTGTATCTAACAACACTCATGGACATGCTCTAGAACCAGACATAATGAGGTAACAAATGTATATAACTAATGTAGTTAAAATTTGCTAAAATCAAAATAGTCGAGACCTAGTGAAGAGAAAGCAATTTTTTAAAGTAGTCAAGAGCTTAATTTGTAGTTTATAAGCAATTAAAATATCATTTTATCATAGAATCATAGAATGATTTGGGTTGGACAACCTTCAGTCATCCAGCTGCAGTCAAATGTATATTTGTATATATATAGTGTTGTGTAAACTGGTGAGGGCCTTTTTCTTATCCCTGTGGAGGTGGTTGTTGGTTTGGTCTTGGTTGTGACCAACAAATCAGCTTCATGCTGAAGAGCTAGTCTTGCTTTGGGTTGTCTGGAGAGGTGAGGGAGCTTAGAATCATAGACTGGCTTGGGTTTGAAGGGATCTTAAAGGTCACAGAATCACAGAATCAATTAGGTTGGAAAAGACCTCTGAGATCATCAAGTCCAACATATGACCCAACACCACCTTGTCAACCAGACCCTGGCATTGAGTGCCACATCCAGTCGTTCCTTGAACACTTCCAGGCTCTACCAGCTTCCTGGACAGCCCCTTCCAATGTCTAATCACCCTTTCTGTGAAGAATTTCTTCCTGAAGTCCAACCTAAACCACCTCTGGTGCATCTTAAGACTGTTTCCTGAGCTCAGCTGGCAAGAATGTGCCATCCCTCATCTCTGGGAAATCTTGACTTTGACAAGTAAACCCTTTTTTCCCCTCGCTTGACAGAGCCCCTGTGAATATGTTGGGTCTGACCAGAGTAGTGGAATTACTGGCTCTGTGGGTTTGTTCCAAACAAGTGATGTTGCCTTTGATTTTGTTGTACTTGAAGGTGCCTCATCACCAGACATGGAGTCCAGCTATGGGGGAGGCTTGCTAGATATGGTGAAAGGAGGAGCAGGGAGACTCTTCAGCAATTTGAAAGATAACCTGAAGGATACCCTGAAAGACACATCTTCCAAGGTCATGCAGTCTGTTGCCAGGTACAGTACACCTGAAGCAGGTAAAACCACTGGCTGCAAAGTGCCAGTCCCAGCTGCCAACTGAATAGCACAGCACAACTCCCAGGGAACACAATGAAGGAAGGAGGTGAAAATCACAAGTGGCTTCTTTGATTCTGTCTCATAATTGGTATTTGACCTCAAGGAAGCAGGAAATACAAAGTAAAACAATCTAACCTTCATAGTAAATGAGCATCCCCTTCCCAGTGCAAGTGGAGCACTTGGTCTCCAATTCCTGGAGGATTCCCTGTGGGGTCCTACTCAAATACCACTTGAATATTTTGTCACTGAAAACTGGCTCATATCGAGCCTCCCTTGAGGCTCTACTTGCTGATGTTCCCATCACTAAATCCACCTTTTGAATATAAGAAAGGGCTGAGGTGGCTTTGCTTTGGTGACTCTGCTGGCATGCTCCCCTGTGCTTGGCTCTCTGCCCACTTCCAAGGGATATGGGGCTACAAGAAATTAAAGAAACTTAATGCATGCAAGACTTCAGAGGCTTTGAGGGATCTGCAAAGTGGCAAACTACCAGAGATTTCTCCTGAAAACTGGCACTGAAAATTAATGACAAAAGGGAAAAGGGACCTTTTTTGCAAATCCTGCAGCCAGTTAATTGCATGTGTAGAGAGGAAGGCTGGGTCACTGTCTGCAGGAAGCCATTTGCTCCTTCTTCTTAAGAGTTATTTTTAAGATCATTTTTCCTTATGTGATAAGTAGATTTTTGTGGGAAAACATTTCTGGTTCCTCTAATGTGCTGCTTTTGTAATGTCTGTCTCCTGCTTTGTCTTCTTTTAGTTACACTAAGGGAGAGCTGGATATTTCTTACATTACCTCAAGAATCATAGGTAAGTGCTGCTTAGTGAATAATACAACCTGTGGTATCCCAGAATTACATAAAGACTCAGACTGGCTTCTCCTTGCTTTCCTAGTGATGTCTTTTCCGGCTGAAGGCGTGGAGCTGGGATTCAGGAACCACATTGAAGATGTGAGGACGTTTTTGGATTCCAGACATCCCGACCACTATACCGTCTTCAACTTGTCCCCCAAATACTATCGCAGTGCCAAGTTCCACAACAGGGTGAGTGTCTCCCAAGGGTTTAACAGGAGGAAGGGGTGAAACTCCTTGGGAAAAGGGGCACCAGGTCCTGTTTCTGAGTGTGGCAGAATGTAAGAAGATGATTAAGGAGTTAGAGGTGTTTTTAAGCTGCTGTGGTGGTTTTTGGGTTTTAACTGATGCCTGGGATCACAGGGATTAAAGAGCTGGAAAGTTCAGGGCATAATTCTCATGTCAGAAAGAGGCACTGAGTGGAACCTGCACTGCTCTGATCTCCTACAGAGCTGTTAGAAACTGCTGAAGAGAAGTAAAGAATAAAATGAAAGGGCTTTGAAAGAAATTACCAGTATAAGAAAGCAGATTATTTTCATGTTGAACAATCCTGTGCTTTAAACAAGTAGGAGCCCTTAGCAGGCAAAGCACAGGACTGAAAACTGGTTCTAAGGGACATTTTGGCTCTTGTGACTTTAAAAACCCACCTCCACTCTGTGGCCCAGTTTCCCTCTCTAAAACCAGAGCAGCATTATGGGAGCATTGCGAGGCTCTGGTTCATTAATGGCTTTTAGAGGAAATCTCTATTAAATGCTGCTGGTGAAATGCAAGATTAGATTTAATCTTTCCAAAAACTTCCTGTTCTTTCCTTCTCCCAGAAGGGAGTGATGTGTTTTGTTGTTTTTTTTTTTTAAATTTCTAACTTTTTGTTGCCTTCAACAAAAAAGCCAAAAGCAGTTGCCAGGCTTAACCCTCAGTCAGGGTAAATTAATCTAACCTATAAGCCTAATTTAATTTTAATTTGAGGTATAGCTGAATTTACCTTCAGCAATTGCTCCAATCACCAGAAATCACTCACTCATGAAGCAAATTTCTCAGAGACCTTCAGTAACCAGCCATGACTTCAAAGATGAGTAAATGAAAAGGAAAGACTCATTAAAAGATACCAAGGGCTCTGAATCTTCAGTCTTGATTGGTTCTGGTGCATCACTTGCTGTTGGTGGGTGGAGGAAGATCCATCTACTTCTGAAAGCCCAGCTTTAAACTTCTATTGTTATATGATCTGTCTATAACTCCTCCAACCCTGAGTTTTACCTACTCAAAATCTTAGCAGGTGACTTTGGACATCACTCTCAAAACATGACCTGGTGTTTTGGAACCATTGCCTTGATTCTCACAGGAAAAAAAATGATGCATCTTTTAATAAAATATTGTACTTTCAGGTTATGAGCTAGGAAGTAGTGATTCCAAGTATTTTACATGAAAATGAAGGTGCATAGCACAACACATGAAACAATTATAAGGTTGAACTTCATATATATTGTAAAAGATACTAATGGGTCATCAAGGAGGTGAAATCACCTTCAGAGTGTTTTCTGCTGTGGGTGAAGATGTCAGCATGAAAAACTTTTGAATTCCTACACTCTTTAAAACTTTTTTGTTCCTAAGATCAAAGTAGGTCACTCTGCTGCGTAGTGGCACAGGAGGGAGATGAATTAATGTCCTGCTGGGCTATTTTCCTGCCTGAATGTGGCTGAGCAGGTCACAAAGCCCCAGGTGCCCAGTCTATCGAGGAGGACAGGGGACTATGAGTGGTTGGTGAGGCACTGGGAAAGGTTGTCCAGAGAAGCTGTGGCTGCTCCATCCTTGGGAATGTCCATAGCCAAGTTGCATGGGGCTTGGAGAAACCTGGGATAGTGGAACGTGTCCCTGCCCCTGGCAGGTGGTGGAATGAGATGAACTTTAAGGTCTCTCCCAAACCAACCCATTTTATGACTCCTCACATTGAGACCTTGCTGTGCTTTGTTCTCTCTGTGTCCCCAACAGGAAAGGAGAGGAGAGCTCATATCTGGCTGAGGAAGCCTGAGCAGTTTCAAAACATGTAACACAAATATAACATTAAACAAACCCAAACTTCAAAGTCCCCGATGGGTCACATTCTTGGCACTTGCTGCCCTACTGTTCAAGTAAAACAAGCTCTGGCTGCTCATTCCCAGAGCTCTAGAAGAATTCCTGTTACTTTTCCCCAAGGTTGTGTGCCATGAGTGGTGAGGAGGTTATGTTTGATGTAAACAAAATGCTACATAGAGCAGATTTAATTTCTTAATTGCCAACCAACAGGCAGATGTGTAATTATAGGCAACATAAATATATAATTATGGACTGTTGGGAAATGTATATTATTTACTAGACAAGTGATAATGACTTTTCCAGATGCTTGACAGTGTTTTGGGGTGAGGTTTGTTCAGAAGATCATCAGTGAAAGGGTCATTGGTCATATTAATTCTAAAAGGGAAAATGAAGGATGTACAACAGCAGGAGTGAGACAAAGCACAACTCTTGAGACAGAAGGTGGGGGACGAGTATAATCCTGCAGAGAGGGTAAGTAGGGAATGGTCATTCCCTGACTTCCAAACCTTGAGCATGGTTTGACTTGTTGGGTGCTTTCTACAGCACAAACCTGCACTTGCTCACCAAGGGCACAGCTGAACTTTGGGATATTCTGGAGACCTAAAGCTTTCATGAGTCTAAAAAGTGATTAGATGAATATCTAATTAGATATTAAATTAGACAAAAGTCTACCAAATGTTAAGCAGAGCTCTGCCAGCAGGATGGATGCCTGGGTTAGGCAGTCCTGCCAGCTTGGCCTGTCCCTGCATCCCCTGGGAGTCCTTGGAGCTGTCACTTGACACAACACACAGCTTGGTGGTTCTCTGGTTTGAGTCAGGATGCCTGGTTCTGCTCCAAGATGTTGTGCAGGTGTAAGACAGAACCTTGAGCACAAGTTTTATGAAACCTGGAGCTCTTCCTTCCTCTGAGAGATAAAACAGGTATGGGAACCATATGTGTGTTTAAGAACATCTGGGCAGATAATCTCCTTCCTTCCCTGTTCTCATTAAGCAGGATCCAAATGTCAGCCGAGAGAGAAAACCAGTTCTTTGTCTGTGGACAAACCTCATGACATTTCTCCTTTAAATTTCTTCTAGCCAGAAATGCCTTTTAAAAAAAGATATTTTGATTAAAACCAGATGAAAGGGAGGTGTCCGTCTAAGGCTATTTGATGTGCTGCTTGAGACTGCAAGGACTGTTCTGGAGATAAGTGTTATGACTCAGAACTAGTACATTGATGAATAGTAACTAGACATACTTTAGGATTTGTGGCTTTTCAGCTCTAAGGAATCATTCATTTTCCTGGCTCATATATTAACTATACTTACTCAGATATGATTTTTTTTTTTTTTAACAGAAGATTCCCTTTCATCAGCTTAATATCTGTCACATAGTGCTTGGGAATCCTATGACACAAAATGACTGAGAACAACAGATGCTCAGTACCCTTTGCAAATCAGAGCAGTAGTTTTTAGGGACACGTTGTACAAAGGCTTTAGATATGGCAGACATCAATGTGAGACTGGAGCATTATGAAAGGGCCACTCGAGATAATCTGACATGGAATGTAAATTTTTAAAAATGTGCAGTCAGGACCAACACATCAGTTTTATGTTATTTGACTGAGAATGCTTTTTTGTTTGCCTCCTCATCATTCATGGACATCACGGTGCAGAATTATGCATGGGGAGAGATGCAGCAGGTTTCAAGCACATAACTGTAGGTTGTAAAAGGAAAGTAGGTTTCTGGGGAGAAAGCATTTGTAAAGCAGGCCTGGCTTAATGCTCTTACAAAGCTGGTTTTGTTGCTGTGCCCTTCCTGCAGGTGTCTGAATGTAGCTGGCCAGTCCGACAGGCGCCCAGTCTGCACAACCTCTACGCTGTCTGCAAGAACATGCACAACTGGCTGCAGCAGAACCCCAAAAATGTCTGTGTCATCCACTGCATGGTACGTACAGAGTGACCAAAAAGTCACCAGATGATGAGCCATAAGTCATATTGCATGTCTGGAGTCTGTGTGCAAGGAGGGGCACAGCTTCTAAAAGAAAAAGGGATGTAATAAAACTCACAGAGAGAGATACATCTTCCATGTGCAGCTGTAGAGATAAGCTGGGAGGGGTAACAATGAACAAGAAGCAGGAATGCAAAGCCAGAAAGGTTACAATTGTTCTAGCAATGAATTGTAGAGGTGATGAGGAGCAAAAAGGTTTGAATTTCACCCAAGAACCTACTGTAAGAGTTGTCAGGCTGCTGTGATTTGCCCAGTTGAACAGGTTGTCCAGAGCAGCTGTGGCTGCCCCATCCCTGGAAATGTTCAAGGCCAGGTTGGAGCAACCTAATCTAGTGGGTGGTGTCCCTGCCCATGGGAGGGGATGGGACTGGGTGGGCTTTAAGGTCCCTCCTAGCCCAAACCATTGTGGGATTCTGTGACTTCACATTTTATTTTAAGTAGTTGCAGGAGAAAACGGAGCCTCCAGACTGAAGGTTGATGGAAATTGGGCAGAACACACATAGATGGCAATTCTGTCAGACTGTGAATCTGAGAATGTTGAAGTCTCTTGCTATCAGTACTTGTCAGGCCTGGCTGAAGGAGCCCAGCTGCCTTCTGCTTCTCTTTGTGCAGCACAACTGAAATGGTAAATCCCCCGCAAGGGTTATTCAGCACAGGGCAAAGTGTAGATTGGGCTGCAGGAGAGTAGCGTGATTCTGTAGGACTAATCTGTAATTTACCCCATACAGCCTTTCATACTGACAGCAATGCCCAAAAGGAGAGTTGTGTTCTGCTGCTGGAGCCTAAATTAAATCCAGGAGGCTGTCAGCCCTGATCAGCATAAACTGGGAGGAACGGAGGAAATGACTGATCCCAAATTGCATAGACCTCACATATGAGTCTGGCATTTCTGCCTTGCACAGCACAGCCAGAGGCTACCAGATGTAAATTCCCTTCAAATAGAGAGGAAGATGCACTTGATGCCTCCAGTTCCTGGAAATTAGCTCAAGAATCAAATTCCTTTACTGTCCTTTGAGCAATGAATATCACGATAATGCTGTAAAGTATAGGGAGTCCTTTCCAACACTAACAAATCTGCAGAAGCCCACTTGGTTTATATGAATCTCAGAGATCTTGTCAGAAGCAATTGGAAGGGGCTAAACCTTAAAAAAGGAAATAGCCTGTTAATGTCAAGCAGGTTCCCATGGCCTGGGTCAGCTCCAGCATGGCAAATCCTACAGAAAATGGAATGCCTAAAAGGTGCCTGAAATCAGCAATTGCAGGGAACCAGGGTGGTGAGGCCCTGGCACAAGTTGTCCAGAGAAGCTGTGGCTGTCCCATCCCTGGAAGTGTTCAAGGCCAGGTTGGATGGGGTTTGGAGCAACCTGGTCTAATGGAAGGTGTCCCTGCCCATGGCAGGAGGTGGGACTGGATGGGCTTTAAGGTCCCTCCCAGACCAAACCATTCTGGGATTTTATGATTCTGTATAACTTTTAACTTGTGTCAGACTTTGAGGGGGACTGCTTGCCTGATGGGGCAGTAGCATTCCTACTTCTTCCTTGGAAATGAGTTTTGAGTTCTGGGATCTTCTGTCCCCTCTGACACGAGGGGGACATGAGCTGGGTGCCATGGTACTCTGGCAGGATTGAGCAGGTTTTCATATCCATCACCGTGCCACGAATATCCAGACCTGGATTTTGGAGGAATGGCTTTTTCTTTTTGTTTGGCTCACCAGAGCTGGGGTAGGGTCCATATGACTCATCACCTCCTATATTCCTGAGTATAGGAGGGACTCAGGGTGCTGGGGATACACTGATTTTCTCCTGCTCTTTCTGTATATTTGGTCCATCAATCTGACTCATCCTACTCATCATACCTTCATCCTTAATCACCCTGAAAAGCCCCATAGACTTGTTAAGGAACATTCTGTAGCTTGAGGGCTGT
The DNA here is from genome assembly GCF_003984885.1 of Neopelma chrysocephalum. Classification (NCBI taxonomy): domain Eukaryota; kingdom Metazoa; phylum Chordata; class Aves; order Passeriformes; family Pipridae; genus Neopelma; species Neopelma chrysocephalum. The sequence goes on from NW_020897760.1 coordinate 1,697,883, forward strand.
GGAGGTGTTTGGGTGAGGGAGCCTCGGGCTGGATTTTTTGTTTATGAACTCTTCCAGGATAATTCTCTTAGACAAGTACCTGCACATGTGAGATGGGTGTACACTGATCCCTGTAGTCACTTCCAGGCCTATGTTTGAAATAATTGTAATATTACAGTTTGAGAGCAGCCACGAAACACCAACATTTGCAGATAAAATGTACTTATGGGCTTTAAAACCAAGCCTAAACCATCCTCAGCTTTGGCTGGTCCCTGGATATTAACTTTGATCCAGGCTGGTGCCACTCACTGAAGTCCTGGGTATTAAGCAAATGACACAGAACAGAGAAGTCTTCATCAGCTAGTGGTCTCAATCCTAATCTTTCTGGACAAATGATTTTTTGTCATTTAAGGAAGAGCTGAAATGTTAAGGATTTCTCTGATACTGACACACTTTTCTCTCCCTGCCCCTTCTGACAGGATGGCCGTGCAGCCTCAGCAGTTCTGGTCAGCGCCATGTTCTGTTTCTGTCACCTCTTCTCTAGTCCTGGCCCTGCCATGCAGCTGCTGAACACAAAGAGACCTGGAATTGTACTGTGGCCATCTCACAGGAGGTACAGGATCCTGACTAAACTCTATGACGTGTATTCTTCATGCTAAAAACTGCCCGAGTCCCTGTCGTGTGTTTTGGCACTGTGTGCCCAGCCCCAGGCTGAGACAGACATTCAGACTCCACTTTGCTCCTCAGAAATAAGTAGTGAAGTGGTGAACACACGTTGGAATAGGTTGTCCAGAGTGGCTGTGAGATTGCTGTCCTTGGAGATTCCTGGTTGGGTATTACCCCAGCGCATAATCCAGTTCCGAGATAAGAGTTGGGAAGCTGGTCCTGCCCTGAGCAAAGAGCTGGAGAGGTGAACTTCAGCTGTCTCTTCAAACCTGAATTATTCTATTATTTCAGTTGAAGGTGTCCCTGCTCGTTGCAGGGGGTTGGACTAGATGACTGTTAAAGGTCCATTCCAACCCAAACCTTCCTGTGATGAACCTGCGGTTAACAGGGCCTGGGTGAATCCATCTCCTGTGTCAGCTGCATCCCTACAGAAACAGAGGGTAGGTTTTGTGCCAGCTGCAAGGATGCTGAAGTGCATGGAACTCGAGTCCTGGACCTGTGAAAGAATGGCACTTTCACTGGATTTCAAGGTAGACTTTGAGTATGAAATGGAAACTGGTCACCTGGGATGGTGATTTCAGCACTGGCTTTCTCTGCCTGCAGGTACATAGGATATATTTGTGATCTAATAGCAGACAAGCCCATCATTCCTCACTGCAAACCACTCACTATCAAGTCAGTCACCCTCAGCCCTGTCCCCTGTTTCAACAAGCAACGCAACGGCTGCCGGCCCTTCTGCGACATCCTCAGTGGAGAGACCAGGATCCTCACCACTGCCCAGGAGTATGAGAGGATGAAGTGAGTTCTGTGACCTCCTCCCATCCTTAGGAGCTTCATTTTGCTGGAATATGTCTAATAACTTTGTCAGGCTGCCTGATAAATGAAGATATTAATCAAAATTAATTGAAAGTTAGTGCTTAGTGGCCAGAGTGAGTCTGAGGTTGTCATGTGGTGGGATTGTTCAGTGCTGTGTTGGTTTCCCCCCTGAAATAATTTTGTTTTAACTCACCCTAACACCAAGCAGAGCACTGAATGCTCCTTCTCCCTACTTGTCCTGAAGGAGATTACAGTTTTATGTTGACCCTGATGATGGGTGGTAGGAGGGACCTTAACTGTGGATTTCCTTCTCTTCCCCTCAAAGAGAATACCGTGTGCAAGAAGGGAAAGTCCTAATTCCACTGGGAGCCACTGTCCATGGAGATGTTGTTGTTTCTGTCTACCACATGAGATCCACCATTGGGGGACGTCTTCAAGCCAAAGTAGGAGCTTGTTTAACTTCTCTTGTGTGGTAGAGGCAATGTGAGGAACCAAGAGGTGGCTAAACATGGGACCTTGATAATTTGCCTGATTATATGTTGGAAACCTTAATATTCAAGTGGCAGAGTGACCAGTGAATGTTTTTCTCTTCTTCATTTGTTATTGGTGCTGGTTGCTGTAGAGATAATATTTTCCTGAAGCCTCTACTGCAAGTGAAAGGCTCTTGTGTTTGCCTGGGGTCCAAACCTGTTGCTCCCAAACCTATTTAATTTAATTATTTATATTATTAATATTTATTTATTTATTTTGTTTATAAATAAATAAAATAACAAATAAATAATTTTATTAAATGAAACTGTGGAAACAGTTTCATTTAATTGCAAAACTAATGAGTAGATCCCAGAAATAAAGAGAAGCAGGGACCTGAAGGCTGTGAAGGCTTTCTGCTACATGGAGGCTGCAGCAGCAGGGTTTAAGGCAGATGGAAATATTTGGAATATTTGGGAATATTGAGAAGGAAAAGCTCGGCTGCCTGTAGAACAAGCAGAATGAATTAGCTTATGCAGCAGTTAAGATTAGTCTATATAGTAGCTGGTAGTAGGGTAGACTTAACTAACTGTCTGCATATAAACAGCTATTTTAATTTCAGGAATTTAAGCACTTGTTCAGTCTGGTGCTCTGCAGTTTGGTTTTTTGTTTGTTTTTTTCAGATGACCAACACACAAATATTCCAAATTCAATTTCATACTGGATTCATAGCCCTGGGAACAACCACTCTAAAATTCACCAAGTGAGTATCTGAAGCTGAACGTTAATCATACCTGACACATAAAAGCCTTATGAAGGCTGAGGGAGAACAGTCACAGATGAAATATGAGAAGTCTCTGTGCCTGCATATATTGAAAGACTTTATATAGCTTGCCAGAAATATTCTTCCCTTTAAAACTCTACCACTCTTGTCCCCTTTAGGCCTGAATTGGATGCCTGTGACTCTCCAGACAAATATCCTCAGCTCTTTCATGTTATACTGGACATAGAAATACAGTCCACAGATAGACAAACTGAACTAACTCCCCCATGGGAGAACTTCACAACAAAAGACATCAATCCATCCATCCTCTTCTCCTCTCACCAGGAGCACCAGGACACTCTTGCTTTGGCAGGTAAGTGCAGCAGAGATTTATCCATTTACATGCTTACCTACAGGCTGAGCTTGGTTTAGCTTGATTGTATGTCTCTGGTGCTCTGTGCTGCAGGCAGAGGTCCCACGGATTCACCCCAGGATAACATCAGGAATGTTGGGCAGAGTGCATTCTTCTCCTCTCTCAGCTGGCAAGGTACACAGGCTTGGTCTTCAAAGTAAAATCTGCTTTGAACAAGATAAACAGCTTTTTTTCCCCTCCTTGGAGCACAGAGTCAGGCTGAAGGATCCCATTGTAGCATGGCTTTCCCATTAGATCACAGTGTTGTAGCTGGGCACACCCTTATGTTGCAATTGAGTGGGAATTAATTTCCTACAATGTCCTCTTCAAACATCGCTGGCCTGTGCTGCTGGTCTACGATGATTATTGACATAGTTCTAGTGTGAAGCTTCACCTGAGGCCTCCTTGATGCTAAAACTTTAAATAAACCTTGATGATAAAATTTAGGTTAATCTTTGCAAAGGAATCATGGAATCATTTAGGCTGGAAAAGACCTTTAAGGTCATTAAGTCCAATCGTTCTCCAGCACTGCCGAGGCTACCACTGACCCATGTCCCCAAGTGCCACATTCACACGGCTTTTAAATCCCTCCAGGGATGGGGACTCAGCCACTGCCCTCAGCAGCCTGTGCCAGGGCTGGACACCCCTTTTGGGGTGATATTCTCAGTAGCTTTTGGGGTGATATCCTGCTGTAATATTCTCAGTAGCTTTGTGTTCTGCTTGTAAGCTGACTTTTATGGGACCTTTGTGATGACACAACTAACAGATACCTAATTTTATTTTTAATCATCATTTAGATCAGAAATCTGACAAAAGTAGCTCTCACCCCACCTCAGAGGATCGAGCAGCGTTGGTGCATGAGGAAAGCGAACAGTCAGATGACGAACTCTTGTCCCTTTCCAGTCAGCACAGTAATGCCAGCGGTGACAAGCCCCACGGGACACCAAAACACAGCAAAAAGCAACAAGAACCTCCAGCACCACCCCCTCCTGAAGATGTGGACCTGTTGGGCCTGGATGGCAGCCCTATGAGCAAGAACTTTCCCTCACAGCCCACGGCTGCCCCCTCTAACTCAGACTTGCTGAGTGATTTGTTTGGAGGGCCGAGTGCCCCGAGTCAGAGTGGACAGCCTGCTGCTGAGGAGGTTTTCCATGTGGGGGGACCTGGATCTGTGCAATCAACTCCTCGGCGTTCCGCGGCCTCAGCGTCCCCATCCCCGTCCCCAAGGGTGGGAGAAGGTAATGGTGGTTGTGCCGTGTGGGACCTGGGGCATGTGCTTTGAGAACCCACCGGGTGAGAGGCTCTGGCCTCTTGTTTTCCTCTTGGGTACCCCCATTTCGTGAAAATTAAGAGCTGTGGGGGATCCCAAGAGACCAGCCTTGGTGGTGCATCTTCACAGTCAAGAACATGAACCAGTTTGTTCCCTAAAGTCTCTGCTGGAGCACACCCAAATGTTTGGTGGCTCCTTACACTGACAGCCACTGGAGATCCTCAGTTTTGCTCTTCCTATGTGTCAAAAAATGCATATGAGGAGCTCGTTAGTTTAAAAAAAAAATCCTCTCAGGTTTTGGGTAGACCCACAGCACTTTGAATTTAATTTCTCTTTTAACTTAGTGGGTCTGGAGCTGTGATATTGATCCTGGACTAGGAAATACAGAACATTTGTTTCTTCCAAGACAGACTGGGACCAGGCAGGCAGAAGGAATGGTTGGATAGATATTAGAAAGAGGGATCTTTCGGAGGGTTAAGTGAACAGAGGAAGGGAAAAGAGAACAGAGAAGAATACAAGTTTCAGTGGAAGAAACTGGGTCGCTTTTACCTGGAGAAGGTTCATCTTGCTGTGGCTGTTGTAGGCTCAGTCTGGGGCTTTTGCCCAGGGGTAGGAAGGTCGTGCAGACACATCTCACAAGGCAGAGGGGCTGTAACAGATCAGGAAAATATTTATGGATATTGTTGTTGTGCTTTGTAGAGCCAGGATCACACAGCGAAGTTGTTCCAAGCCAAGAAAGCAAGAATAAGAGCTTGTGAGATGAGAGTAGTAATTGATTGAGAAACATAAGTAATGAGTAGCATCATTAACACAGGGCACAGCTTGTATGGATTGTGTCTCTCTTACAGTAGCATATATTTAATCTCTGTTCAGGATGCTTTTCACCTTAAATTTGTTGACAAGTAAGAACCTGAGTGACTTCATAGGAGTTTGTTTTGGTTGGGTTTGTTGGGGTTTTTACATTAAAGAGAGATGACTGAAAAAATTGATAAAAAATGGAGTTTGAGAAGAACTGGATTTTTGTAACAAGTGATGCTCTGTAGAAAGGACACCAGTTATTTTCTAAAGCATTTCTAAAATTTTACCCTTTTATCCCCAACATTTGTAACCTTCGCCAGCCTGAAATCATCTTGAATTGCATTCAGCTCTTGAGAGGAAGCAGGAATTGCATCAGGGCACTAACTCCAAGCTCTAGGCTGTCCCTCACCATCCATTTATGTACTGGCAGTTTGTGCAAGTTGAAGTGTCTGAGTACTTAAATACTCACTTTGCTTGCTCCTACATTCAACCCCTCTTTGGAAACTAAAGATGGGGTCAGTGTGTTGCCATGACCAAGTCATGGGGCCCTCTAGGATCCCAGAATTTGGCTGGGGTACTGACACCCTCCAGTTGTTCACCCACAGACTCACACTGCCTCCTGTTTGCTCTCTGCAGGTATTAGGTTTTATTCTCCATGCCCCAGTGTCTTTCCCCTGAAGCCAATTAATTGTACAAGTTAATAATTTAGTTTTCTCAAATGTGTTTTTACAGCCACTGCCTTTGATCCATTTGGAAGTAGCCCCAAGCAAGCTGGTCCCGACCTCCTAGGTTCGTTCCTTGGTTCATCTGCTGTCCCTGGGGATCCTTTCCTTCAAGCCACAAGAAGCCCTTCACCGACTGTGCACAGTGATCCCTTTCACATGGGTAAGAAAGGGAGGTTATTCTATATTTAAATACATGTGAAATGTTGCTTTTAAATAGCCATGGAGCCATTAAGTACAAACTGATGCTCACCATAAAATGGCTCAAAACCACAGAAACCCCACTAAACAGGAAAGAGATTTTTTTCTTCAGACTTAAAGCATATTCATCATTTTAAGTGTGATAGGATGAGCCTAGTTTTGCTCAAGTCTTAGATTTAATTAATAAGCTATTTATATAAATGAAAAAAAGAGACCATGAAGAATGTCTGCTCTCATATTCCTGTGGCTATAAGGTCTCAGTTGAACCAAACTACCATTAATTGACTAAATACACACTAGAGAAAACACACATCCTTTGGTGATTTTAGTTACAGGCATCTACTTTCTTTAGATTCTATAATAACCCTGACCAAATTCACAGATGAATTTGACTCTTATGTGAAGAGAAGGAATTTTTTTCCTTTACTGGACTTTCTTCTCTTTGTTTGAAACGTTCCTTCTCCCCTATGCCAAAATTTAATGTTGTAACCTTCTCTGAAACACATTCAGAAATGTATTTGTTTGTGTCTGATCATCTAACACATGTCCTTTGGGTGTAACCATCTCCCTGGAAAGCTGGAATGTCCAAGGAGGCAAGTAGTGTGCTGCTGGCACTGCTCACATCCTTGCTTTTCCAGACTTGGGTACTGGATATTCACTCTGTGATTAAGACATGGGGTCACACTTGTAGCTGGCTGCACTAATGAAGGGAATTTCAATGGCATCTCAGCATGGTGAAGTATTAAATGACAGTGCTGATATCTGTGGATAATGAAATGCTGCCAGGGTGAATGCCTTAGGCATCCAGGCTTTATGTGAGACAGGGTTAAAGGAAGGGCTGTGTGTGTCCTTTTTGGTTTACGACTGTGTAGGCTACTTTGCTTTGTTTGTTTTTTCTTGCCCTTTTCATGTAGAATATTTCCTTGGGTTGAGATGTATTCAGCAACACAACCCCCTATGTGTTATTCTGGTAGGAAAGATTTTATAAATAAGTATATAAAGGCTCTGACCAAAGTTATCATAAAATGAACACTGTAAATCTGTGTCCTTCCCCACTTACTTCTGGATAGCATGAGATCAGAAAAAAAACATTAAAATTGTAATGCCCATCATGGGGGAGAAGTTCACATGGGTGGACACAATACTGTGTCTCCTGCTCTTTGTCCCCTGCTCTTGGACTCATAGAATCCTAGAAGGGTTCGGGTAGGAAGGGACCTGAAACATCATCCAGTTCCAGTCCCCTGCCCTGTGCAGGACACCTTCCACTAGAGGTTCATAGCCCTTGTTCATAGAGTTCAAGTATCTTTTAGCAGACACTGGATTATGTTGGTTTTCCTGTACTACTTTGAGATATTTATATTAACCATTCTCCTCAGCTTCCAGCACTCCAACGGTTTCCATACAACCAGATGTTTCCAGTGGTTGGGACTGGCCCAACAAAGCAGGTATGTATCCCAAAAATTCAGGTTGTTTAGCAAACCCAAACCTTAAGGAGCCCTGAGAGAGGTGGGGCAGAGAACAGGCTCCCTCTTTCTGCTGCTTAAAGCTTTGAGGAACACACCAAAACCTCAGTGAATATGTCTGTTATCTCAGCTGAACTGCAGCAGGTTTGCTGTACCTGTTGTCCTCGTCTCCCAGCCATCCAGGTGAGGATCTGGCTAAAGAATTCTAAACTCCTTCTGTTCAAAAACATCTGGGTTTGTTTCCTCAAAGCCAGATAGGTGCTTGGTGAGGGTGTACATAGGTGTGTTTCATTCCAGTGCAGAGCCACCAGAAGGACCTGGGAAGTGCTGTGCATTCCTGGGATGCCACTAAATAGTTGCACGATTCTTTCTAATCTTGGGATTTGGTATGTCCTACCAAGGTTGCTTCCTGAAAGCTTCTAGTTCTTAAAATATACCCTTTTGTCATAATTACTCTGTCACTGCAGACAGTCTAGGGAACATTCCTGTGCTGAGCCTAATTGTGAGTGGGTGTGCAACTAGTCTGGGCCAACGCTGAGCTGAGACTGCTTAGGAACCTGCCTCAGTTTTAGTAGTCTACTAACATCATGTGACTGAGCACTGGGTAAGAGCTGCACTCATGTCAAACAGGGGTAAAAAAAGAGTTATTTTTTGTTTTATACATTTATATGTCTTTTCCCTTTAAGGTGGCCTAGGAATGGGAAGTAAGTCTGCTGCCACCAGTCCTACAGGATCCCTCCATAGCACTCCCACTCATCAGCCTAAACCCCAAACACTGGATCCGTTTGCTGACCTGGGGACTCTTGGAGCAAGTTTAGCAGGTTTGCATCTCTTATTAAGTAAATAAAAGAATAAATTACCATCATTCTTTTAGAGAAATAGGCTGAACAGCCTGGTATGTGAGGGTCCTCTCAACCTACCTGCACACCAGTGCTGCTGTCAAGCTTTGCCTTCTGCCTGATCCTCTGGAAGCTCTCACAGATCTGTGGTTTTCTTGATCCTCTGTCAAAAAATCTGCTGGCAACATGCTGGGACCTCAGCTGGGACCTCCATGAATTGCAAAGCATAACTTCTGATAAGTCTAAACACACTGGCTAAGGATGCTCTGTGTTCAGCTTTGACTAGAGAACTGCTACTAACAGGCATGGGAGGAGAATTTGGCTGTTCAAAGCTACTGGGGTTCTAGAGGAACTGTTTCTTTCTAGACTTGACTCATTTTTGTGCTTTGTGAGGAAACCTGTGGAACCTCATTAATCTGCCTCTGATTTGCAGTATTTTTTAAAGGTGGAGCATTTGCACCTGGCTACAAAGGGCTGTTTGCTTGGTCGCTCAGACAAGCCTTTCCCCCTTGTTTTATCACATAAAACAATCAGCAAACCCTCAACTCCAGAGTTAAAAAGGCAGTTCTGAGAAATTATTGAAGTTTTCTTTAAGCCCCAGCATGTTGGCTTCTCTGACTCTGGTAAATAGATTTTTCTTCCCTTTGTCACTGCCCTCAGCTCTTTGGAGCCGTTGTGGTTTTGTCTGATGTTTGTTTTCCCCTTTGCGTCAGTACCAGCATGGTTCTGGAATTAGGTTTCCCAGTTCCCTCTGCTGGATCTCAAGCTGCTCTGCAGGAGCAAAATAAAAAGTCTGCCAAGACCCATGTCAGAGCCATGGAGGTGCTTTTAAAGCATGGATTCTGTAGGAAAGTTGTGGGGTTTAAAAACAAATGGCTTGGCATCCCCAGGACAAATAACCACATTTTGTTGTTCATGACTAAGTCTAAAGCACTTAATGCAGTTTCCATGACACATTTCAGAGCTCAGAGTCGAGCGTGGATGTCAGTCTCAAATAATAAAACATTAACACTGGGTACCTCCCACCCCAAACAGAGCCAGAGAAGCATCCCCTAAGTAAAAAGGTGCTGAAACACACAACTCTGTGGGATGGTATTACATCAGCACAGCATGAGGAAATAGAATTTCAACACATGTCAACTGGATGTTGGCACTGGCACAGGTTGCTCAGAGAAGCTGTGGCTGCCCCATTCCTGGAAGTGTTCAAGGCTTGGTTGGATGGGGCTCTGAGCAACCTGGTCTAGCGGAAGGTGTCCCTGCCCATGGGAGGGGGGTTGGAACCAGATGATCTTTAAGGTCCCTTCCAACCCAAACCATTCTGTGATTCTGTGTTGCCACCATACACACAGAGCTTGACTCCTCGTTAGCTACACACAACTTTTCCTGTGTTTCTGCAGCCACCCACTCCTCCAATTCCTGTACAATCCTCAAAGGCAGGTGCTGTCCTTTAACCAGCTCACCGAGCAATGACAGGGAATTTGAAGGGCTTTGCTTGATGTTGCAAAACCAAGTTCGTGGCAGAGCTGAAACCAGACACCTGGAGGATTTTGCTTAGATTCCCTTTTGGGAAGGCAAGTCAATACCCTATTGGTAACACCCACTATCCCTCCTTTCCCTGTTCCCTGCAGGTGGCCCTTCCTTTGCCAGCAAGCCAACCACGCCGACAGGCATGGGCGGGGGGTTCCCGCCGTCACCGCAGAAGCCGTCGCCGCAGCCCATGGGTGGGAGTGGTTGGCAGCAGGGAGCTGGGTACACCTGGCAGCAGGCTCAGCCCAAAGCCCAGCCCAGCGCGCCCCATGCCTCCCCTCCGAACAAACCCAACTACAACGTGAGCTTCTCAGCCATGCCTGGAGCACAGGGCGAACGGGGGAAAGGACCCGCTAATGTTGGTAAGGGCCACGGAGTTCCATCCAACAGGTTGGCTCCTCATGTTGATATAATGCTCAAACACCTTTGCAGGTTACTTAAGCAAGTAAGTCATGTTGATCACTTGATGATATATCCTGTCCTAGACTCTAAAGTGTGCTGTTATTTAGGAAATCCTGTATTCCAAATGGCCTTCAATAATAATCCTGGAAGTGTTCAAGGCCAGGTTGGATGGAGTGTGGAGCAAACTGACGCATGGGAAGACGTCCTTGCCCATGACAGGGTTTGGACTAGATAAGCTTTAAGGTCCCTTCTAACACAAACCATTCTCTGATTCCGTGATTCAATAATAATAATTTAAAAGTAAAATTAGCCTTAAGATCTTCTATGAGAATCCACATGCTCATTAGCACTGGGAGATTGTTAATGTGATTAAGTGAGGGAGGTAGCCTGTTATCACCCATATAGTGATAACAACTTCAAATCTTGTTTTTTAAGATTCCAAACCAAAAGTGTCTGCAGATTTCGAAGATCTATTATCTGGTCAAGGCTTTAATGCTCATAAGGACAAGAAGGGCCCCAAAACAATAGCTGAGATGAGAAAAGAAGAAATGGCGAAGGAGATGGACCCTGAAAAACTAAAAGTAAGCAAAATTCTTGGTGATGGTTTTACAGTCAATGTGTCATTCATCCTGAATAGATTTAAAACTCCAAGGTTACATTTCTGTCCTTAACCAGACCACATCAACTGTGTTGACACTCAGTGTTACTGTCTGGGCTGCTGGTCTTCCACATCACTCCAGCCCTGATTAGCAGGTGCAGCTAATTGAACTAATCCTCTGCCTCATTAATCTTGCCTGCTTTGGAATTCTCTCATCTCTCCTCAATAAATTGCCAAACTGCAGATCTATTGAGAAGGGAAGGAAATTCAGTCTGTCCTGCTCTATGTTTGAAATATGAAACCACAACTTCTGACTATTCCATCTAATGACTGAAGTGTTACCAAGTCAGTATTTTTAGCAGGGATATAAAAATTAATGACCAATTAGAGACAGACAAATGTCTTCCAAAGGTTTTCTAAAGCATGGAAAGAAATGTAAGCTTCTCCTTGGAGTCATTGCTATTCAAATGAAGAAACTTCGTCCTAGTGGAATATCTAATGTAAGGTGTAAATTGAGACACATTCCTTTCTCCAGGTTCTGGAATGGATTGAAGGGAAGGAGAGGAATATAAGAGCCCTGCTGTCCACAATGCACACAGTATTGTGGGCAGGGGAGACCAGGTGGAAACCTGTGAGTATGGCAGACCTTGTGACACCAGAGCAGGTGAAGAAGGTGTATCGACGGGCAGTGCTCGTCGTTCATCCTGACAAGGTAAGGCTCTCCTACTCTCACTTGTTCACACATTGCTGTTGTTATAAAATGTGGGGTGTATTGCTTAATTTATCATGCAAACAGCTTAGTAAAAGGCAGCTCATTATTTTTAATGATTTCTGAAAGCTGAGGACTCTCACCCCATCCCTGGAGGTGTCCAAGGCCAGGAACAAGATGAGCTTTAAAGCCCTTTCCAACCCAAGCCAGTCTGTGATTCTGTAACCACTCCTAGCCCCAAGACTGCTTGGTACCTGCTGCTCCAAGCAGCAGAGACTCAAATCTTCAGGTTTTGTCACCCTCACTCCGACTCTCAGCCATTCTGCTGGTGGACAACAGCCCACAATACCGTCCCTGCAAAAGGAGATTCAAATCAAACTCCTAAAATGGAACAATCAGGTTATCTGATCACCCAGCTTGTGGTTTTGCTGCTTACACTTTCTGATCAGAGTGCAATGACTCCACCTGGGACAACCTATGGTGAGGACTTTTAAGGAAAGTAAGACCCTGAGAGTTTCAGGACAGTGGGCGAGGCTTGGGAAGATGTAGGCTGCCCCAAGGCTTGCAGGAATACTGGTTTTATAAAGGAACTGTGTCAGGTGGCAACTCTTCACCTTCAGTGCAGGTAAAAGGCCTCCTGCAATGCCTGCGTTACATTTACTATGCCCTTGGGGCAGTGCTGTCACACCTGGGGGGTTGTGAGCTTTGAGGACCAGAAGAGCCAAGATATTCTTCAGGTGTAAAGAAGGTAAGCAGCCCTCCAGAGTAGCTCATTTTTGTCAAGGAATAAGTGTAAATTCATGGAAAGTGAAGAGTAACTGCTTAGGAATCGCCCTGCTCACATGTCAGCTGTATGTGGTTGGATTTGGTAGCTGTGATATCCGTCTCTCTGTTTTTATTCCAGGCTACTGGACAGCCATATGAACAATATGCAAAGATGATATTTATGGAGCTAAATGATGCCTGGTCAGAATTTGAAAACCAAGGACAAAAACCCTTGTATTAGGTACTCCACTACAGACCCGTGCTAGTGCTTATATAGTCTCTTGTCACAAATGTCACAGAACAACCAAACTCCGGCTGGAAATTCAGAAGTTTCAGAAAACTAAGAGCCTAATACTTATCATGAAGAACAAGAGAAAGGTTTCCTAACATTTGTCTCAAGAATCCTGAGCTCAGAGGAACTCTGGCCACCTGGCTCACCCTATGAGAGCCTCGGGGTTACAGTTTCTTGTGACTTTTATATTTTTCTTTGGATTCCAGTGGGAAGAGAGAACACATACTGGGAAAAGGTGGAATTGTTCTGTCTCCGATACAGTGTAGCTGGTGAATTTCCTACTTTTTTTTTTTTTGGTGATATGTGATATGGCAACACTTCAGTTGAGTTCAACAACTGATGGTGAAGCCCAAACTTCGATGTACTTTTTTTTTTCTTGGGTTTGGATCAAACTTTATCAATTTAAGTGCTCAGATGTGGTTTAGACACACTTCTAACCGTCACCATTTGCTGCTTAATTGCTCATATAGTGTAGTCTGCCTGAATAGAGCCAAAGCTGAATCCTGAGTTAGGTCAGCGTGGCAGCTGCCCGCTGCTTTATGCATTAATCCTGTACTTCACCTCACAGTCCAGCAGTGAAAGAAGAAATTCCTCAGCAAGTGTCTTTCAAAGCAAGCAACAAGTCATTAATATGAAACAGCACCTGGCTGGTTTGCTAAACAGCAGTTTTGGGGGGGAAGGGTGAACCCATGGTTGTAAAAGTGAGGAATGAGCATGTACTGCATTTCCCATGAAATCCTCACCAGCAGCTTGAAACCATCAAACAAAAAAATATCAACAAATTAAAGCTCTGCTGCAAAGTTTTAGAAATTCCCTAGTCTATAGGTAACATTTCCCCCTCCTGAGGATTCAGAAGACTTTTCCCAGCCCACTTGTATCACCTTTATGCCTTTATCAGCTTCAGAGCACTTGGCCAAGGCTCTTGGCAGGCTGCAACCTGTTGCAACTTCACCTTTCAGATCGTGGTGACCAGGTCTGATTTTTGAGGTAAATATAGTGCAAATTGATTCTCTTAAAAGTTTATATTGGACCAAAGTAGTAACATCACAAGGAAATATCTCTGATGCTAAAGCTGAAGCAGCTTTCCTAGTTAAAAAGCAAGTTCAAATTCAAACTTCACCCCAAATTCTGGCATTCTTTTGTAGAGTTACTAAAGGTAGCAGTTTATTTACCAACATGTTGTATCTGTATTTGAGGGATATTCAGCAGATGGGCAGGAAACTGTATTTACTGCTTCAGGAACAGGTTGCCATCTGATGTGAGTCTTTAAAGTTGGTGGTTTTTCAAGACAATCCACTACTTGTTGCACTTACATTTTCAAGTGGCAAAGCTATTACTGCAAAGACAGTGTGTCAAAGTACATTGCTTTCTGTATAAAACTCATCCTTTTGTTGTATTGGTCCATTATTTACTACCATTAACTGAAAATGTGAAACCAACACATAGGTCTCCTTTTATATAAAAGACCTTAAGATAATAGTAACAAACTGGATGTTATTTATTAATGTTTTGATCCAGTATGTGCTTGTCTTATTTAAAGAGATAACTGGAATGTGAATCATGTTCCTGTGATTTGTTGGTTTACTGTTTCTCATTCACATTTGTAGATATTGTGACCTATGCCTATATAATAAAAAGGATCTCATTACTATAATGTACTTTTCTAATGATGAAAACAACATTAGCTTTGTATGGAGTTTGTCATGGCACATAACTCTGGATTCTCATACCTTCACGAAATACAAATCCATCATTAAACTTTATCTACCAAAAAAAACCCCTCTGCCACTTAAGCTTTGATTACTTCCATCCCTAATGTTTTTATGGATGCATGAAAGTATTAGGACGTATGTATATCAAAATAGTTAACTAAAAAAAAAGTTCTTGTCATATCTGGTAGTGACAGAGGTTATCAATGTTCAGGTTTACTGTTTGACTCAATTATTGTAATTTTTGTAAATACGGTATATACTCAATGAAATTGTGACTGGTCTAAAACATTTGTACATACATTAAAGAGCTCAAATTAACATATTCAGGTATGTTTTGTGCTTGTGACCAGCCCAAAAGGTTAAAGTCCTACAACAGCTCCTGTGTGAGGGGTGGTGTGCCCTGGACAGGGGCAGTATTTCTGCTGTAAGTGGTCATTAATGCCTGTGGTTATCCACAGGTTGGCATTCTAGGTGCTTTTCCCAATTTAAGATGTTTTGGAAACAACTTGTCATTGCTGTACTTATGCTACTGTGCTTCAGAGACCCATAGTCAGGCAAGTCAGCAACCCCAAAATTTTCACTTGAAGCATTCAGCTGCTTAAGCCTGCTTTAATTAGCCTTCTTGGTTCAAAACTATTTAAAATTAACAACGAAAAATGGGAAAAAAATCTGTGTCAGAGAGATATGAAATGAGAAGAAATAAGAGGGAGAGGGGAGGTATCTGAAGAAAAGGCCCCTGGGGAGGGGTATCCAAAGGGCTGTCCAAAATTTCCCTCAAAAAGGCTGTTCTTGGGACAAAAAGGTTGTTCTTGGATCAAAAGGACTGTTCTCAGGCCGAAAAGATCAGTCTTAGGGCAAAGATAGGGTAGCTCTTGGGACAAAAAGGCTTTTATGGTGTCAAAAAGGTCATTCTTGGGGCAAAAAGGCAGCTCTTGGGTAAAAAATGTGGGGTCAAAAGTGGCATTTCAAAAATCTAAGGCTTGAAAAATATTTCTTTAAAAAAAACACACGTGCCCTTCTCAGTGTGGATTAGCAGAAGGGATGATGCAGACCCTGAGAAGGCAGTGCGTGAGATAAACAGGCGCCCCGGCCCGTTTTTTTGGGGTGAAAACGGGGTTTCAGGAGCACCCTGCAAAACGGCAGCGACTGAAGGGCGGGGGCTCTTTAAAACGGCGCTTTTGTATTCAGACCGCGGCTGTGCACACACATATATGCACTTATCACATACATATACATTTATTACACACCATAGATAAACTAAACACGTATATACGTGCGCGTATCCGCGCTAGCACCCGCGCAGGAGCCGCTCCCTCAGCAGACCCCGCCCCCTGTCTCGAGGATCCTCTTTTCCCGCCCCTCCGCCTTGTTAACGCGGGCGGTCACGTGACTTGGGGAGGCGTGGCCAGAAGGCGGAAGCCACCTCAGGAGGCCGGACATGGCGGGCGTCAAAGGTACCGAGAGCTTCTTCCCTCCCTCCCTCCTTCCCAGGGCTTCCCGCTCAGGGAGCGTCCAGGCATAGCCTCAGCGCGGCAGCTGGCGGCCGGGAATGGGGGAAGGGATGCCCGACCCCCGGGGAGGCGGTTCCCGGTCCCGCGGGAGGGATGCCCGTCCCCGCTGAGGTGGTGCCCGGTCCCCAGGGGGAAGATGCCCGGTCCCCGGGGGGGATGCCCGGCCGCCGCCTCACCGCCCGCCCTGTGCCGTTGCAGCTCTCGTGGCCCTGTCCTTCAGCGGAGCCATCGGGCTGACGTTCCTCATGCTGGGCTGCGCCCTGGAGTACTACGGGTGAGCGGGCCGGCTGCCTTCCCAAAGTTTCTCCTGCTTCAAATCTATTAATTGAGATGTTACTCTCGTTTAATTGAGCTGTTTGGCTCTTCCAGCAGTCCCCCACTTCCTGGCTCTTGACACGTGGCGGTTTGTTGTGATTAAAGGCCACTTCCTTAGCCGATATTTGCACTTCCATTAAAAAAAAAATTACTGCAGACAGCTCTGTGCTGTCTCTGGAAACGCGGTGCCAGATTGCTAAACAGCGATTTTTAACCTCGCACGGTCCTTTCCCTTAATTTCCTGTTTCTTTAAACCACCCTCCCACAAGGCTCCAATTGGGATGTCCCCGCCCAGGGAGGTTGGAACTAGATGAGCTTTTGAGTCTTTTCCAACCCAAACTGTTCTAGAATTCTGTGATTCTGTGTCTGTAACACTTGAAAACGCAGAGGAGGGTTTTGAGAGCTTTGACACAGAGATGGGAGTGCCGGGGTGTGCCTTCAGCCAGCTGGGTTATCCCTCTAATTTGGGAAAACTGCTCCTATCCTGCTCACGTTCCTCTTCCCTCTGTGGTGAGACTTGAATCAGCAAAGTGATGCAAATGTAAAACAAATTAACACTTGGTCGTGTGAGAGGGGTGGCTTCTGCTCTGTGAGTGCTTGTGCCAGGGAAAATGAGATGGGATTGCCACTTTTTGGGTGAAATCTTGTGGGTGATCCCCTTTTCAACCTATAAAGTGGGATTAGAGCTATTGCAATAATTTTTCTGACTGAAGCATCCATTTAACTGATTATACATTTCCTTTTTCCCCCTTCCCAGTGTGTACTGGCCTCTGTTTGTGTTGATATTTTACTTCATCTGCCCCATTCCCCACTTCATTGCCAGAAGAGTGAGTGATGACAGTGATGCTACCAGCAGTGCCTGCAGAGAACTGGCCTATTTCTTCACCACAGGAATTGTTGTCTCAGCTTTTGGATTTCCAATAATCCTTGCACGGGTTGAAGCAGTAAGTTCTTGCTAATTTTTAGTTTTAGACACCAGTTGCTGAGAATAATCTTTAAATGCACTGTTGCTGCCTGTAAATCCTGTCTTTAATTTTATTATTTGATGTCTCCAGATGAAAACAATCTGCTGAAGTTGTGTCAGTGCTGCTTTTTGACCTGAATGAAGGACTTGCATGACTGAAAATTTTTTAACTGTTTTTCTTTCCCCTGGATTTGTTTTGGTCTAATACAAGATAACATCTCCTCCTCCATCTCATGCCTCTGTATCTCATGACCCTTTGCACCAGCTTCCTTATTTTTATCTCGAAATGTCTGCTTTCTCCATTTAGGATGCTGAAAACTTGGTGACTGGAGTCCATTGTCAGTTAAAAGATAAAAGGCCAAACTTCCAGAACTGCCTTTCTGGTTTTCAAAGCATTTCCCAAGCTCTTGCTTTGTCCCCTCAGAGTCTGAGGAAACTCATCTTAATTCCTTTTCTCTTTACTTTCTGAGCTGCTCTTCAGGGGTGAGATTTTTGTCACATTTATTTGCCAAGCAAAGAATTCCCTTGTCCCGTCTCCCAAACTACCCAGTGACTTTTTTGTTGTGTTGTTTTTCCCCTTCAGTCTTTCAGTTTTTCTTGAAACTTGTATGCTGAGTTTGAGTTTATTTTTAATGTCCAATTTCCCTGACACTTTTGAAATCGTGGATCTGGCAGTAGGAGCTGCTAGATAGAAGCAGAATGACCACGAGAGGGAACTCTAATTCACAGCTGTCTCTTTTAGTGTTAAATGTTGCTTTTTTGAGTAAAATCAGTTGGACAAATTGTTTAAAGAGAGGCTATTTACTTTAAGGCCATTTTTTTAATGCTCGTTAGTTATTTGAAAGATGTTTTATTTTGTTGCACGGCAATCAAAGGAGAGCACTAATTTCATAACATTTATCTTGGATTTAGGTATGTTTTAATGATCTCTATGGCAAGTGGTTTTTTATTATTATTTTTAAAATAGTTATTTTACTTTATTATATTTGTATTTTTATATTTATTATTTATATTACGTATGGATTATTTATATTATTTATATATTTATATTATTTTCATTATTATTTGATTATTTTTATTTTGTTCTACATCAGAGCATTAGCCTGTTGAAGTGTTGTATTAGCAGTATGAGTGGCTGCTAATTGAATAATTAGCCACATAAATTAAATTATTTATTATTTGTCTTTATGCTTTTAGCACCTTCCTGTAGTATTTTTAGTTTCTCTAATGCATAGAAATATCTGCCCTGGACTTTGATTTGCTTTGATTGTTCCATTTCCTTGCATTTCAGATCAAATGGGGAGCCTGTGGCCTGGTGCTGGCTGGCAATGCAGTCATTTTCCTTACTATTTTAGGCTTTTTCATTGTGTTTGGGAGAGGAGATGACTTTAGCTGGGAGCAGTGGTAGGACTTCACTCTGGTGCTGGTAATATTTGCTATTTTACAGCCTTTCTCACCATACTCTGTGTATATGTATAGATATTATAACATGTGGTGCATAAACATGTAGCTTTATCAGTCCATAATGTGCTTTTTTATGATGCACTTCAGCCAAAGGGACAGTGGTGACAGTTGGCTTAAAGTATTCAGTCAAATCTGGAATTACTATTGCAAATTTGTCCTCTAAGTTTACAAAACAAGGAGTTTTACCTGTTTTTTCACTATCAATACATTAACTTTTGGGTCAATTGGTATTAACTAATATCACATTGATACATGTGACATTGGTCAACATTCCTGTTGGGTTTTGAACCATGTAATCAAAGTAGAACAGTATAAAGATTATCCTAATTGATATTGTTTAACTTGATCAATCTTTCTGCCTTGATTAGCGATGAGTTAATATTTAATTTCATCTGATGGATTGTAATTTTATTGTTTTTTTTCTTGATAACGTTAAATGAAACATAAATTATGCCAACTCACTACCTAATGAAAGCAAAAGGAAATAACCCTGGTTAAAAATCCTTCTTTCCATTTATGATGTTTATTTAAAAGATATTTTTCTCCCCACCAAGATACTCTGTGTCCCTATTCAGCTTAACAAATGGGGATATATTTGGGGAATAATATATTTTAGTGCTCAGAGCTGACATTACTTCTCTTATGAAGGTTCACGAAAGGAGAAACTGCTCTCAGGACACTTAAAATTACAATCTAGTGTTCAGTTCTTTATTTTTGAAATGCCTGAATTGCAAAGAATTGAGTGTTCTGGGTAGGACTTCTCGTTGCTTTTAAAACAGACTTATTCAATTACTATTTTTTGTCTGTAAAAAAAATTGTTACATAAAACACTATATTTTCAAATAGCATTATGCTGATAAAGAGTCACATCATCACACTTAGAAAAGTAAGTTTTATTACTGTAGTTTAGTGAGAATAGATTTCTATACAACCCAGAGCAAAGGTTCAAAATGGATGGATTTTCTGTGAACACTCAGATACTGGGGACAGAAATCATTCTGTGGTCCAAGTACTGGAATATGGCTCAAGTAGGAATGGAAAATCAGGTTTCAGGAAGGTTAATTCCATGTTTTAAATTGAAATATCAGCTGTGTGTGAGGGGAACAGTTCAGTGCTGGGGAATGCTGTGTTTTATACTGAAGGGTGTCCAGGCTGTTGTTCTGGTAAAAGAAGAATTAACATGAAAGGACAGTTTTTCCTGGATGTTAATAGTATGTCGAAGATATAGTGGGATGTACTTGTCAAGATGTATCTTAGTGTCTTCTTCCTGGCTCTGGATGAAATCTGCTGGACCCTACTCCCATGGGAATTATTTGGCCTAATTAAAAGCCAGGTTCTTTGGAGTAAACATCATTTCCATGTCTAAGTCCTGCTTTGATTTTTTAAGAAGTTACCTTTTTTCCCTATAAAATGGCATTTTTTACTCAATAAAGTGAAACAGCAACAATAATACCCAGTTTAAGGGCCTGATCCTATAAATGCCCAGTGCCATTGCTAACAATTCTATTTAACTCCTGGTGGATTAGAGTTGAACTTTGGAGTGGTTTTACTCCTTAGCATTTACCTACCAAAGGCTGCAAAACTACTCAATTACTAAGTTTTGCTTTCAAAGTGGGGAGGAAAACCAGCTGAGATGATTTTTTCTTTCAATTAGAGAATGATTATTTGTGGAATGTGTTGTAGATGTCTTAAATATCAGTGTGCTGGTGGCACAGGGGGACACAGGAAGGAAACAGGGACAATCTAAACTGAGCAGGAGGAGTAGAAAGTGCAGCTCTGAAGAGAAATTGCTTTTTGCCAAATTATCCTGCTGTACTGTATTCCCTTGGTCTGGCTGGGGTTGGTGGGGACCTCATGAAACAACAGGTGAATGTTGAATGGAGAAGGCCAATGCTTTTTATTTTTATTCTTTTTGAAGCAGTTACATGCACTAATCCTTAATGTGAACTTCATGCAGTTTTCACATGGACTTCTTACATTTAACTCTTAAAATTGTTTTTATCAGTGTTTAAATCATGGAAATCTTCCTTGGCCTCTGTAAAAGTAAATTTGCTTGAATCAAATAGGGTAAAAAAAAAATATTTCATTGCTTTTTTTTTTTTTTAACCAGAACTTCACTCACTTACCCAACCCTGGTGCTCTGCTGGTCTGTACTGGGCATACTGTCACCATCCTCCAGTAGCAATTTACTGTGGTTTCTCTGAAATTGTTTTCCTATATGGAAGTGAATACTGTGTATCCAAAGTGCCTTAATTTCCATACTATGCCGATTTTTTTGTGAATGCATATACATGGCTATATCACTGTGTTTCATAATGAGCTGAAAATCTGTGGCTGCATTTTATAAAGCTTCCTTGTCCTCTGATCCTGTTTCCTGTAACTGGGAATGCAGTGCAGCTTTTGGAACTTTTGTAAACACTGTTTTTATCTTCTGTGATTGCCACGTTCTTGAGATCATGAAGTATTAAAACATGGACATTAAAATACATTCTACTTTTCTTTTTGAGTTGTCTAATAAAACTGACTTTTCAAGTTGTCTAATAAACATATCTGATGCTTAAGTATTTGTCTGTCTTAAATTTCAAGAGGTGAGAAGAAAGATAAAATGTATCCAGTGGTGCTTTCCTGATGGTATAAATGACAAATTTCAGAAGCCATGAAGGTGGAATTACTGTAGGATGTGTTGTAGAGGCTCTATTTAAATATGCAGGTGAATTATCATCACTTATCTCTTAGTACATGGTAAATCTGTGAGGTTTTTTAAAAGCCTTCCATAAAAAAGATGGGATGTAAGGTAGTACTTGACTTCTTCCACTTTCCAGTCTGGCCCCTGCCAGCACTGGTATGCAGGGATGCAGAGGGCATCAAAGCTCTCTTTCATTTCCAGGTCAGTTCTCCTGCAATTAAGGTGGTGAATGTATTAAATTGGGTGATTTTGATCCCACCAGAGCTTGTGAAGGTGGAGCCTGCTCAGTTTTTCATCAGTTTTTGAGATCCCCACCATCAGGAGAAGGCTGAGTGCCTGTTTTCAATAGCTGGAGCTTTCTGTTCCCAGCAGTACCTCGAGCAACCAGGCTTTGGAGAAGGTGAGTGTATTGTTTTTAGCATCAGTGAGCTGCTGGCCTGGTCCTGGTTTGGAAAAGGAATGTTTGGGAATACTGTTCTGAACTGCCCAGCTCACGTTTGGCACACAGTCACTTCAGGCTCTAGGCTTGGTTCCTGAGCTCCCTTATTTAACCTGGTGCTGGATTTGTGAGTATTATCTTTGTGGTGTAACTTTTATTTCCTATCCCTCCCACCCTTGTTGTAGCTGCTTGTTTTTGTACTTAACAGAGATGTTTATTGACAACATATGTTTAGCTGAAGGGAAAAAAACTGTATAAGGGGGTGCTGGTCAGTCTGGCACTGGTTTTGTAGGCTCTTCATTCCTCTAAGAAAGCTGGTAACCTTCCTAACTAGTTGTTAGGACCTCAGATAACTTCATAAAACCTTTAAACAGACTTTAATCCCATAAAATGAAGGTAAGCTCATTAATACCCAGGAGTTACCCAAACAAACTGTCCTGGTAAACCACATATCAAATTGTATTGTTAAACTGACAATGATGTAAAGGTCTAAAATGATCTCTAACCCTGATCACAATCCTTAACACAGCAGGACTTTCAAGATCCTACATCTTTCAGTCTGCAGGGATTGTTTCTGGTCTCTGATAATGGATGAACAGACTATTTCATTAAGCTGGATGCTCACCAGGTACTAATGAGTCATTGATTTGTTTAAGTGGCCCCTGCAATACATGACCAGTGTGTACTGGAGGGCTTTACTTTGGGAAGTGTCTCCCAATAAAATAGGTAAGGAAGCTCAGGCTGGTGAATTGTGATTAAATTTTAAAGATCAGCTGGGACACTCTTAGAGAAACATTTTCTCCAATGGCTTGTCCTTGTATTTATCTTGTTTTATTGGTTTGCTTTTGTCCTTTATGCTGAGGTTTGTTTGAGCTGTCTCTGGGTTATATTAAAAAATGGGTCACAGTTGTTTATTCCCCATGACCAGTAATTCAGCAGGAGGTTTTCCACTTTTTGGGGGGAATTTTTACTTCCTGTAGACTAGTTCTGGATTGTAACAAATACTCTGAATACTTACCTTTCTAATGGACTGGTTGTTTGGTCCCTGCTTCCTCTCCCAGGAGGATGATCATTACTTGTCTCCAAGTGCAGGAGACTCATCCCGCTGGCCCTAAATACCTGGAAGTCCTTGTGGCCACCTGGGAGGTAGATACTGCTGGGGAGAGGAGAGGAATTCTAAAAACATACCTGTTTTCTCCCAGAAAATTCTTGGGGGATAGGAAGAAGATTGTCTTCAAACTGAGACTCAACCCCTGGCTTTGTTTAATAGAGAAATTTATGTGTATTGAACATAATTGTGCAAAATTACACATAGAACAACCTCACTTTTGGATCATTGGATATAGGGAAGACCTTACTGTGGAATACTTAGAACAGGGCTGTCTGTTAAAATGGGGAATTTCAAATCTGTAGTTCCAGCAGTGCTCCCAGCTGTTGTGCTCTGAAACCCTGAGATCTTCTTAGTTCTTTGTTTGCTGACAGTTAAACTGGCATTCACTGCCTGTGTTATATTGTATTTTCAATTACACATTTTCCTGGAGAATGCTGATAAAATTAACTACTCACTTTTGTGGAGTTAAAAAGACAAACCACGTGCACAAAAGCCCAGAAATCATATTCATGCTCAAGTTTTATAGAGTTAATCTGAAATCTTTAAATGGAGTGCTGAGACAAAAGCAGGGGTGTTGATGTCTGGTAGATTCAAGAGTTCAGCTGAGGCTCTCAATGCCAGTGAGTTTGATTTTATCACCTGCTTTCAGCTTCATTTTCCAATATACTGACTGGTGCTTTCATTTTCTTGGTCAATATGAATAACTGACAGCTGCTGCTTGGATGTTTTTGTTTGCTTGAAGATTTTGGAACAAGTTAAACTGTATTTATTGTGCCTTACAAAGCATATGCTTGGAACAGGAGGATTGATGGTGACATTTGTATGTCTTGCTTACCCTTTCTTGGGACTGTTTGATCTAGGCTTGGGATTTTGTTCCTCATTTTGCTGTGCCCAGGCCTGGGGCATATTGGGCATCCCAATGTAACAGGAGCTTTTGTTACTGGTTTTCCATCTTTAAAAGAAAAAAAAATACCTTTCTACCACACAGAAACAGAAGCTGCAATAGTTGTTGTGATGGCTGCTGATCAAGTTTGGAAGTTGGTGGGAATTTGGGATCACTGGGATGGGGAAGGAGGGATGAAAGGCCTAATCCAGTTGTGTGCTGAACCCTTTAATGTGTGAGGACAATCTGAGTGTGCTCATGAGTCACTGTGGGACACACTGGCCCTCTGGGGGTCTGTGTCTCCTGGCTGTGCCTCACAGGATGTTGGATACACAAATCCCTGTCTTAAACACAGGACACTTCACCGAGGAGAGGATTTAACAGCTTGTCCTTGTTTCCAGTAACACAGCTCGGTGTCACCCTGTGTGGCCAGCTTTTTATCACTAAATAGTGATTGCAAGGAGACATTGCAAGATGTTTCAAACAAATGCATAATGATAAAACCATTTCCCATGGAATAAGTCCCAAAAGAGAACTCTGCTCTTAGTTCCATTTTAAAATATTAAGAAATGCAGCCATATTTTCCACGCATACAGAAAGTAAATTTTACCTTTTGAGTCAGGTAATAGAAACTGTAGCCAGTCCAGAACGTGCTCTCTTTTCTCCCCATTCCTTCAAAGAAGATTGTATTTCTAACAAATATTTTGCTGTTTAATTAAAATCTATAGCAGAAAATATCTTAGTTTTCAAGGATCTCGTAATAGCTGGACAGATAGACATTAGAAATAATTTCAAAATGCACAGCCTTTGGGAGTCTCAGAAGTGATGAATGTGCAAAGCTAATTAGGATTCAGCAAATATCCTCAGGATTGGGATTATTCAACTCCCTTTGGTCACCTAAAGATCAACACAGGTATCTTTGTCCCTGTCCTATTTTACAGGGTTGTGCCCCATCATTGCTCTGTTCTCTTCATCTCCTTTTAGTGATTTTAGCCCTGCAAGGGAAGCACAGAAGGTCCCAGCTCCAAGTGTTGAGCTGCAGCTCTGCCCTGACTCCAGCCCTCACCTGAACTCTTGGGGTTGCCCTTGGAACCCTCAGATCCCTGAACAAACCCTGGCCTACAGTAGGGCCTAAGGGTCCCCTCCCTGCTCCTCCCTTAGCTAGTTCCACCAAAAACCAACCCAAAGCAAATGGTTGTCACTTCCAAGGTCCTCTGGAATAGGAGAGTTAATTTTAAGCTCCCCCAGTCAGTAATTCCACCATCCCAGCTTCCCTGCCCTGATGGGACTGAGCTGTTGTTACCTCTGGGCATCAGGAGAAGCTGAGCCAAAAGCCAGCCCTGCATTCAGAACTCACAAACAGTGATTTCTGGATGGTATTAATGAGACGGAAGGAGAGGCAGGCAAGTGGCAATTAGAAAGAACTATGTCATAAAATACTCATTAGTTCTGGATGGGAATTGATGACTCTGACTTCCAGTTTCTAATTACTTAAAACTGGTTTTTAACAAAAAGAGCCTCAAAATATTCAGTGTTCTTCTGTAAGGACTGACTTCCTCAGCTGCATCAAGAAACCCCTCTGAGATAAGTTTCCTTAACCAGAGAGTTGGGCAATTCCAGTTCCTCCTGTGGAGTGCTCTTGTCTTGATTGCCATGTCCTCATTTGCCTTTTGGTGTCTTTGCTGGTAAAATCAGTACTTTTTTGTATCATAGAATCCTGGAATGGTTTGGGTTGGCAGGGACCTTGAAGCTCATCTCATTCCACCCCCTGCCATGGGCAGGGACACTTTCCACTAGACCAGGTTGTTCCAACCTGGCCTTGGACACTTCCAGGGATGGGACAGCCACAACCTATAGCAACATATAAGTAAGTGCTTCTTTTATATGTTGGTTTGTTGGTTTTGGTTTTTTTATTAACACAACGTGGTTTAAGGATAAATTTGAGTTTGCATTTTATGACCACAGTACTGCCTAACTGTTAAAACTTAATCTCTCACACAAGGGGGAGGCTTGGCCTTGAATTTGGGTTTGTGTTGAGGTGCTGGATGCAAAATTGTGTTGTTTGTAGCCACTTTTCTGTCAAACGCACGAGTGAAAGCAGAGGGCTTGGCTGGAAGGAAAAAATTTGTTCCACCTTGGGGTGTAGTGAGGATTATCCAGAGCCTAAGGAGAACAGGTGTATGGACAGCCTTGAGATCGAGTCCTTGTTTCCAGAGGAATTGGCACATGCTCTTAAGGAATGTGCCTTTTGGCATTGTGTATTAATTCTGATACAAATCCAGCATTACTAGATAAGGCCAGTAATCACACACCAGGATGCATCTCATTCATCTCCCAGTGCAACTGGCATAGCAGAAGCATCTGGATTATGTCCCTGATTTGCCCCTGTGTAGAGAAAAATGTTAAAAATTCACCATTTATCTTCACTTAAAAGCTTAACCCCAAATCCCCTAAAAATCAGCAAAAAGCCTCCTGGTGGTTTCAGTGAATTCTGTCTGAGATCCTGCTCAGATGTGAACATGCAACAAAATATCTGACTAAAAATCATCGTGTCTACATTAAACGGAAAATTCTGTTTTCCTGCAGCAAGTCACCTAAAAGACTGAAAAAACAGAATATCTTACAGAAAAACTTTGCTCTTGCAAATCAGTTGTTTGGGAGTTGAATTGGACTAAATGATAGTGGTAGATTGATCATGATTAGTGAGAGGACTCCAGCATCAATAAATCAGTCAATTCTGAACTACACAGTGAGTTCCTTGTGCTAAATCTTAAAGGCTCTGTTAATTTTTAAAAGAGTTTTAAACTTTTCCCCTAGCTCTGATTTGGCATATTTGGATGGTTTTTAATATTCTGTTTTAAATAGAAACTCTTACTTGTGTCTTAAGCTCTGTACAGGGTAGAACAATTGTTATTAAATATAAAACCCTAAAGTCTGCTTACTAATTCTTGAAAGTAAGTGCTCTGGAAGGAATTGTTCAAAAACAGTTTCTCAAAATTTGTGTACCTCGGAAAATGGCCCAGTTAATTGAATTTTAGTTTCATCTTCTGTTTATACAGTGATTGATTCTGACAAGTGATGGAAGTCACAGTTAATGACAGCACTGATCCCTCTGCACCCTACTTTTCCTCTAGTGACAAGAATAATTACACCTAAAACAGAAATAAAGCCAATTTTGGGGGATCATTTACAAACAGATCCTGAACTTTATGATTCTTTGCAGAAGGCTTTGTGTGAGTAAATCAAAGGGTAAAACCATCATTCTTCCACCTGTTTGTCTGATATTGCAGTGCCCGATGTTATTGTACCCAGCTCTTCTCAGTTTTGTGTGAGGTGGTACAAGTTACTGGAAGTAATTGCATTTTCTGGTCTGCAGTGGGCAGGTAATGAGGAATTTTGTGGGTAAACTTGTTTTGAGGGTCAGTCAGTGCCTGTTTTCCTGTAGCACTTTAAGTAATCATGTTAAATTGATAACAGTTACCTTTTAAATTGCAGGAATAGGTCATTCCTTGTGGCTGTATTTTTATTTGGAGCAGGATTTAGTCTTTTTTGTTCCCATTTAGACATCAAAACTTCTGACCTAAAATGAAACTTTTTAGAGTTACTTTTATGAATCACGTTCGATAGTAAATTTTTTCTCCTTTAAGCCACATACAAAGAAACTGGAATTGAGGGAGTAAAAAGTGGGGATGTGGAGGGGGAAAAACTGATGTTTAGTTGGGTTTTTCATGGGTACCATATTACTAGTTCATGGGTGCCATATTATTAGTAGCCATTCAGATATCCTGCGGCCAGATCCATGATGGAATAACACTGGATTAAATATGACCTTTCTGAAGGGAAAGCCAATCTGAACAGAATAATCAAATTAGATTTGTGTTTGACACTCTTCAAGTGGAGACCTTTTGGCTCAAATACCTAATCAGTAAGGTATCTCCATGTTTGAACATGGAGAGTATCTGTAATTGTGCAAAACTGTGACATTTTAAACAGGGTGCAAGGCCTGGGATATGAGTGAAAAACTGGAGTGTGTTCTGAATTGTTTCTGCTCTTGTCTAGTCCTGTGATGAAATGGAAGTTCTGCATCCAGCAGGGCGTTTGTGTGTGTGGAAGGACTGAAATTTGTGTCTGCTGCCCTTGAGAGCCAGACTTCAAGGGTCTGGTGTTTGGTGGTGTCCTTGCCAAAGAACCCAAAGTGACAGAGCTGATCCCTTCCCTGCTTGTTCTTCTGATCTCCTCCAACATCAGCACTGGCTTAGCCTTCACCTGCTTGTGCAGGAGCACGAGACAAAGGGTGGTGAGACTGTCTGAGGAAACATTTCCCATGGGGAATTCATGTGGGAATTAAGCCATACAGAACACCTTCTCCATGTGCTACTCCCAGGCTAATCCCCATGGCACCAAAACCTGGGGCTGCTATAACAGGGAGCAGCTGTCCCAGGCATTGCTTGAGTGTGGTGCCCCTGCCTTACTGCTCCCATTTTTCTGCCAAGGAGAGGGCAATATTTTCAAAATCCGGTGTCCAAGTGCTCTCACCAGCCCCTAAGCCTGAGGGTCTGGCACCCATCCTGCTGGCAGCACCATCCTCTCCACAGGGACTTCACCTCTCTTTCATGGGGACTCTGTCCCTGTTGACCCTTTCCCTCCTGTCAGAATCCCATGATCATCCCTTTGGTCACACCTCTTCTGTGCCAGCACTATCTGGACACATCATTTCCACCCTGGCAGGGTCCATTTGCTCGTTGTTCTTGCCTTTTCCCATATCTGCCCCTTCCTAACCCATTTTTCCCGTTTTCTCACCACACACTCTATAACCTTTTATTTTTCCCCCATGCTGTTCCTTCTCACGCATTACTGTTTGTCCAGAAAATAAGTCATGCAGAATGTCAACATCTCACCATATGGATCCAGCCATTCCCCACCTTTTTTCCCCACTCTATTTTTCTGATTTCCTTCCAAAACAATTGGCCACTTGTGTTGGAATATTCCCTGATGTTTTGAAATTGGGATCTGGCTCTGAGAAGTTACTGAGACAGAAGTGTCTTTGCTGCTGCACATGATGTCTCATCACCGCAGTGCATCTGGGTTTGGGATGTGTATAAGATGTGCTTTCTAATAGATCTTGATCACAGTGCATCTTATTAGGGATGAAATACTGCCAAGATTTTGGAGACTGAGACCCAGATCCTCCAGGGTTGATGCTGAATTATCCTAAAATTGTGGTTAGTAGTAGCTGAAAACTGGGCACACTATGGTAGGACTTTGCTTCATTTTTAGATAAAATAATCTGACTTTAGAGAAGAACAATGCATCTGAAAACAGCCGTGAAAGATGTGTGATGTTCTCTTATTTAGGATTTTTTTCCCTTTTAGTGTGATTGGACAAGGTAGATGAGGATCCTTGTCCCCATTCTCTCAAGTTCCTCAGTTTTCATGAAAAAATGGTGGCTTTTTTCCATCAAGGAGATGATCTTTAAGGTCTCTTTCATTCCCAACCATTCCATGGTTTTAATATATTATGGGCATGAAGTATCTGAAGTTTCTATTTGGTGTTGACTGAAACTCATCACTGATATATAAACCCTTGAAGTAAAATCCTGTTTCCATAGCCAAAAGCACGAAAGTTTGAATTACACCATTTTATTGGGTTTTATTTTCTCTGAGTGCATGAATGTCACAAGCTGAACTTCTGCTAGGTTTAGAAACATCTAAGTTGCTAAAAGGCCTAGGGGTTTGGTTTTTTTTCTTGAAGGCATTTATTCAAAATACTTTCTCATTTTCTCCCCCATTTATCTCTCTTGCCAGTTCTGTTCTGTGAATTCATCTCCTGGGCTCGATGACACACTTGAGAAACTCAGATTGGTGCCAGGTTTTAGAAAGTGCTTCTGGAAATAGATTTCCACCACGACCCCCTTGGGGAAAAAGTAGTGGTGTTTACTTTCTTCTCACTGAGATGTGTCTGAGTGGTGTTCTCATCCTGGTAGGGATTGTGGGGATAACAGACTAAACAATGCTTTTCTTTGGAATTAAAAGCAAATCCTAGTTTTCTCGTGATTATGACATCAGCAAAGAATAACTTTACATGACCAGTAGCATTTGGGCTGTGCCACAGTCCCATCCATGCAGGTTTTCACTACAATCTGATTTAAGTGTGTGTTCATCAGGAGGAAAAATAGAAGGAAAAAGCAAGTCAACCCACTGGAGAGGTGTCTGAGTTACCTTCACTCTTTGTTATCCTCTGCTCCCTGTATTTTCCAGCTGTAATTCCTGTGAGGTCCAGGCATGATCTCAGTTTAGTGGAATTGAGAACCATGAGTGTTTTCATTTCTCCATCTGCCCAAAAGGGTCACGTTTTGCTATGTAAATACCTTCCTTCTTTAGAGTAAAACAGAGTTTAACCATGAAAACCTCATGGAAAGTGTGGTAGGTCTTCCAGCACTAAACCAGGGGTCTGCAAGCTCAGGAGCATTAGGAGCTCTTTCTTGTTTACTCACTGTAGTGTTCATAAAGTAAACAAAGGGGTGGAAATAAAGCAGAGGTACAGAAGCATTTAATAACAAATCTACTGATAAGAGGCTGGAAAAAAAATGGAAAAGGCAGCAGAGAAGAACTTGGAATGGGCTGTGATGCTTCGCCATTCTAACAGGCTAAAATAAAAGGTGTGGAAGGGACTGTTTGTCCAAGGAAGTAATAATAATCTGTCATTTTGCCATAATTCCTACAGGAGAAAACTAAATTACAGCAGGACTAGAAAAGCAAAATTTGTCTTATTTCCTAGACTTGCAGAATGGTTTGGGTTGAAAGGAACCTTAAAGCCCGTCCTGTTCCACCCACTGCCATGGGCAGGGACACCTTCCACTAGCCCAGGTTGCTCCAAGCCCCATCCAGCCTGGCCTTGGACACTTCCAGGGATGGGGAGGATTCCCCATACTGCAGTGTTCTTTTTACATCCACTCTTCTTGTTCTCCCTGGAACCAGGAGTCATGTTCCCACACACAGGGCTTAGTCATTTACAAGAAAACTAGATCAAATGTACTTTAATTTCTAAGCTGAGAAGGAAAATATTTAGAAAAAAAAAGTTTATTAGAAAACAGGATTGTCATTTAAAACATTGCAGTAGTGAAGTACAAAGGTGAACAGAGCAGATGGGTTTTCTGTACCTCAGAGGCAGCAGAAGTACAACCTCTGATGTAAATGTTACTATAGTAACTGGTGTTTTTATTTAAAAGCCCAGTAAATAGATATGTCAAAATGGAAGTTAAACTACAGAGCCTGCTACTTGAAGGACCACTTCTTTTTGTCCGACTTGTATTTTTGCTGCAATTTCCCCCTTGAATGCACTCAGCATCTTCTTCTTGTCAAATTACACTTCAGCCTTTGGGAAATAGGCCTCACTAATGGTGACAGCACTAATTACCTGGGACCTCTCCTGCAGCCATGAGAAGGCTTAAGAAGGGATGAAAATCCCTTGTAATGAATTTTCTGTGGATTATTCCCTTCTGCCTCCTTTCAAAGCTTGTTTCTAGCAGCTAGAGCTATCTAACCATAAAAAGAATTAGGAATATGTTGCAAAATATTAGATTTTCCTTCTGCCTATTCCACTGGTGCAGCTGAATGGGAGAGAAGTGTCCCTTGGAACACTTGGAAAGCCAAGGGTGTTTAGTGCCACTAAGTTCTCCTCCCTTTCTTCCTTCCTCCCACTCCATGAGCAGCTGCTGTGGAGCTCCCAGCCCAGTGCTGTTCCCTGGGGTGGCAGTTCTGCCTTCTCAAATTATACTTTGATTATAAAGTAATTACAGATCTGCATAAATGAAGAGTCCTATCTTATGAATATCAAGGTTTTATGCTTTTTGTGCTCATCCTTTCCATTTGGAAAACTTCCCTGGGCTTGCTGGGGCATAAACTTGTGCTGGTTACTTAAAAGATGAGTAATTTTGACAAGGGCCTGGAGTGACAGGATGAGAGGGAATGGCTTCACACTGGAAGAAAATAGGTTTAGATGAGATATTGGGAAAGAATTTGGCTGTGAGGGTGGTGAGGCCCTGGCACAGGTTGCCCAGAGGAGCTGTGGCTGCCCCATCCCTGGAAGTGTCCAAGGCCACTTGGGGCTTGGAGCGACCTGGAATAGTGGAAGGTATCCCTGCCCATGGCCGGGGGTGGAACAGGCTGGGCTTTAAGGTCCTTCCCACCCAAACCATTCCATGATTCTATGATCCCGGCATGCTTTTTGGGAGAGGGAACATGCCTCCATAGCAAATTTGGAAAATATCTAAACCAAGAAGTTCACTGGAAAAATGGTTTAAGGTTAATACAGTTCTACAGTATAAGGCAGGTTTTTCATTAATATTAAATTTAACCCCAAGGACAGAAAAAGGAGATCTTCTCATACTGCACCTTGTTCAAAGACCTCTCTTGATGATGACAGAAAATTAGTCAATGTATCGATATCCCTGTTTTGCTGCAGCACCTCTGCTGTTAAATGATGGGATTCATTCCTTTGTGCCTCCAAGGTGAATAATTGTCAACAAGGTTTGGACACCTAACAAGGAATGATTCTGTCCTGGAAGGTAAAGGTGTGTGCTCTGAGAGTTTCTCCAGCCAAAGCAACACTTAAACCTTTTGTCCTTTCATGAAACGAGTCCACAGAGAACTTCTGAATACTGGGGAGGAATTAATCCTGCTCTAAATCAGACAGGTGGATTATTTTTGTTAAATGAATAGATTTACACCCCCACCTGGCTCTACCCTCCTGTCAAGGAGTTGTAGAAGAGTGAGAAGATCAGCCTTAGTAGGTCTCCAGAAAAGATGATCTATGAAGACAGAAAGAACTGGAACTTAAGTTTGCACAAAGGATGATTGGTATGAGACAACAATGTAAGACACATGAAAGAATTCTGAAACGAGGAAATACCTGTCTTCTTATGTCTATGAAAAAGTAAGAGGATTAAACTTCAGGAAGATTTAGTTTAGATATCAAGGGAGGAAAAAAACCCTTTAAAAATAAATAAATATGCATGAGTGGAGGCTGCGTAGGGGATCTTTTTTCTGGTTCACTGAACACCCGTGGTACACGGGTAAGCGAAAGAAAACTTGCTCTGTGAAATGTTTGTCTTAGGATGTTCTAACCTAAATAAAAAGGGGTTTTCTAGTGGTAGCTTTTGACAGCTTTTGCTTATGCTGTGAAAGTCTGGGACACAAAAACTTCAGTGGTTTCCTAACCTCAGGCACAAGTTGTATGTGGTCAGATTTCCCAAACTGAGGTATTAGAAACATTTTAAAAATAGAATTTATCAATTACGAGATGGTGGTCATTTTAATAAGGAGCGAAATTGGCTGATGCTGCTTTGAGGAAATGGATCACGAATTACAGAAAGTCAATAAATAAATTAAAGCCTGTGGTTTTGTTCCAAGAACTGTTTACACCATTCAAAAAATAGTTACAGTCTGGTTGCTTGAGAAGAGTTTGCAGGAGGTAAATATAAATATTTTTCTCCATACCTCGTGAAGCAGAGATACTGGTTTTGGATTTCTTTTAAAATAATATTGCTGAAAAGAAAAAAAAGTAAAAAAAACCCTCCTCAGTTGCACCCATCTGGGATTTACCAGTCTCTGCTTTGCTAGTTATAAACTCTTGCTGTCTTTTCCAAAAGGATGAGCACAAGAAATATTAAAGGTGCATTGAATCATTAAGGTTAGAAAAGACCTCCGAGATCATTGAGTCCGTCTTTTCTAGCAGGGCTCAGTCCTTGACTTTAAATTCCTTGAACTAACTTTTGCGTGTTTTTTTTTAATTGCAAGTTCCTGTTAAATACGTGGTATTGCTTTACATGTATCAACCCTTTATTCATCAGGACAAACACTGAAGTACAGAAGGGCCAAAATGCATGTCCCACCGCAGTGCCTGGCAGCTCTTTGAAGGCTGGAACTTTATTTTCTTCAGTAAAGTGCTGTGCTCTGAAGGGGACACGTGTTCAGGGAATCACAGAATGATTTAGGTTGGAAAAGTGCTCCAAGACCAAGTCCAACCGTTCCCCCAGTACTGCCAAGTGCCACACCAAGACGGCGGGGATTCCACCTCTGCCCTGGGCAGTAATTTTCGCAATTACTGACCCTGACCCTCCCCTGGCACACCTTGAGGCCATTTCCTCTCATCCTGTCCCTTGTTCCCTGGGAGCAGAGCCCGACCCCCACCTGGCTCCACCCTCCTGTCAGGGAGTTGCAGAGAGCCAGAAGGTGTCCCCCCCCGAGCCTCCTTTTCTCCAGGCTGAGCCCCCCCAGCTCCCTCAGTCGCTCCTGGTGCTCCAGACCCTTCGCCAGGCCCGACGCCCCTTCCCCCGGCACCCCGCGTGTGTGTGAGGAGCCGTGAGGGGGAGCGGGGCGGGCGGGGCGTCCGGGCGAGGCGGGGCGGCTGAAGGGAGCGGGGCTGGGAGAGGTTGAGGGAGCTGGGCTGAGGGGAGCAGGGAGAAGCTGAAGGGAGCCGGGGGAGGCCGAGGGGGCCGGGGCTGAGGGGTCGGGGCTCAGGGGACCGCCCGGCCGGGGCTGGGCGGCGGAGCGGTGGCCGCGTCGCTTCGGCTGTCGGTCGGGACTCCGGGAGCGAAGAGAAGCAGGTCGGTGAATTTACTTTTTTTCTCTCTCATTTCCCGAAACATCCCCCTGAAATTACCCCTGATCGCAGCCGGTGCGGGAGCGTTGCCTTCCTCTGGCAGAATCCAGATTTTAGAGGCAGGCACGGTGTATCCAAACCGGCCCTTTCCCTCCGTCTGTTCCCCGAGATTCAATTCTGAAGCAAAAGAAAAATCTCAGTGGATGTGGGCTGTGAATTCCTGATGCTGCAGGAGCTGTGATAGCTCGCTCTGATAGAAGAGCACTTTGTAAACTTAATTAGTGATACAGCATTTATAAGCAGAGTTTATAATGAGAGCCCTTAGCTACCAAGCGTGGCTGTAACGTGGTATAACCCCTAAGTGCCAGGTAAGCGCAGGAACTCTGCTTACTGCAGCACATAAGAAAAGACAGGTACATGTGAAAAACCACGAGGGCAAGTTTTTATTAAAAATGCTTTTCTCTATTGCCAGCTTAAAATCAGGAGTATTTATGAAACTGAAGTCTCTCAGATTGTGTGTTGTGAATGTGCACAAACTTCAGTGCTGTGGAGTGAAGATGCAGGAGAAAATGCTGCTGGATCTTGGGCTAGTGATGGGAACCTGCCTGTGAGCAGCATGAGTATCTGTGGGTGAGAGGGTATTTTCGGTACAAACAAGAGAAATTGTACAATCTGGAGAAACTCTTTAGAGTTTGGGACATTTTACTATTGAGTCTCAGGGGAGAGGCCCCACCAGCACTCTTGGAGTCTGATTTTTCAGCTGTACTTTTGCCCAGCTCGGGTTACCTTGGTTAAAGTTTTAGTATTAGAAAGCAAAATTTTTCAATGCAAGTCATACACATTTCTACTTTGTATGTTCCACTTATTCCAAACTCTTTATTTATAATGATATCTAATGTACTCAATGCCAGACAAGTGCAATGAAATTCCATGCCCAGGAGGGTCTTGCCCAAATCAACAGGACTGGGAAGCCCTCAGCACCCTTAAAGAGCAGGTCAGAAGATGCTGTGCAGAGACATTATTACTAAAATATTTTTATATTTTATAGAGGTTTTTAAAATATTTAAAAACAGCTGTGGTGCAGTGCTTGCAAAAACAGTTTGTATGACTGCAGTATTATGTTCCTGTTTCCCATTAACAGTCAGCTGTTGGTTTTTGGGAGGGTGGGAATGAGAAAAAGAGAGCTCTAGACTCTGTGTGTGTATGTTATGTTAGTTAGGGAAAAATAGGAGATCCTGGAAATTAGGTTTCTACACAATTCTGTAGGCTTTGAAATTCATCATTGGCTCATTGCAACACTTCTCATGTGGTCTCTGTGTCCCTGTAAAAGTTGGTGAGGATTTTACAGCTGAGTTCAATGGTGTTGGGGTTGTGCTGCTCTGCTGTGTCTGGGATGGGTTGTAGGGATCCACCAGTGCCACCCTCAGTTCAAATAGGACAGGTAGACCTGCATTGTTCTGCAATCCCCTCCTCACCTCAAACCTCTTCCTGAGGTTCAGAAAGGAGACGTGCAGAAATGTGAGTTGTTGAGACAAGAACCTGAAGAAAAAGGCAGCTCCAGAAGGAAAAGGAAAACTTTCAGTATATTTTCTGTGCCCAGTGCAGGTGTTTGCAGGTCCTGCTTCTTTCGGGCTATGCTGAAAATGTTTTCCATGTTGAAATGACAGTGGATTCTATGACTTCTCACTTGACCTGTAAAGAAAAATGATCTTATTTCGTTGCTGTTCTCCTTGCCTGGGTTTTGATTTTAATCCAGTGTTTTTGTCAAGGCAGGGACTCTACTTGCTGAAATGTTTTGTGCAGTGGTTGGCACAGAGAAGAACACACTATTTACATAAGAAATTGGAAATTTTCTTATACACAACAGCAAAGTCAGTGGTTCTGGAACACAGTATTTTAAGATATATGTGTTAAAACACACTCTGATTCCTTCCTTTTTATGAACACTTTCCCAGTTATGCATAAAGTGGTTTGTCCTTGCTGTGTTAACTTACTCGCTCTGGGATAAAGCTATAGTTACAACTTTTAATACGTCTCCTTATTTAGCTCCCTGTTCCCTATAACTGTTCTTGTGAAACTTGTATTTTTTCTTAGAGTGAAGTTAAAAATTCTGACCAGTTCAATATTCTCACTGGAAATCATTTTGGGAAGCCCTCTGTGGTCCAATAATACATTTATTCTGCCCTAGGATTTATCTGTAGATATCTCTTTTTACCTAATTCCCCTGTAAAGTTTACACAAGGAAGATTGAACTTTGAACAGAAAAATGCTGGGGATGTGCGGCTTTTTGATCATGGACAGCACTGATTCATGGATGTCGTTGGAGCCAGGATAGGAAAATAACTCCTTTGTAAAAATCAATGTGACAGAAGTAGGAAGAGAAGATGTCCAAGCTGGTCTGAACTCTATTTTTACCTCCTGGTCCAAATATTGTTAATTATGGTTGAATTAGTGCTGACATCAGAATCTCTTTGATTACTCTATCTAGTCATTTTTCTGGCAGAATCCTTGAGGTTGGAAAAGCCCTCCCATATCATTGAGTCCAGCCTGTGGCTGATCCTCACCTTGTCACCCAGCCCAGAGCACTGAGTGCCATGTCCAGTTGTTCCTTGGACACCTCCAGGGATGGGGACTCCACCACCTCTCTTGGCAGCCCCTTCCAATGCCTGACCACACTTTCCAGGAAGGAACTGGCAGCTGTGTTGAGAGGCAAATTGTCCTATGAAGCAGGGGTTAAAGCTTTCCTCTTTAATTGCTGAAAATGTAGCTTAAATGTACCCTGATTATAACCTGGTGAGTGGGAAGAAAAGTGGATGGGACTGAGTCATCTTGCAGACCACAGTGCAGATGGTCTGTGCTGGAGAAATGGCTCAGCTCTGGCTCCAGCTGAATTTTCAAGGGGGAGACAAGAATCCTGGAATATTGTCACTTCACTGGTCAGTTTTCTGCATATATATATATATAATACTTATATATATATATAAAACAGTTCATGCAGCCCCAAACTGGAAGGCCAGTGGATTACATAACCTTGGCACTGACTCTTTTGGCTACACTGATGTTCTCAAGGAAACTTTTCTCAGAAATATTTAAGGAATGGAATACTTTGGAGGGATTCCCTCAATATAATTTCTTGCCCTGACTTGAGCTGTAGATTTTACTCATCACTCAGTTCTGGTTAAATACAACAGCAGCCAAACTCTGTTTTATTCTGATATCTTCTGTGGAGCTTTAAGCATAAAAATGCTTATATTTAGATTTTAACAGAATTTATATAACTATTGGATGAAAACAAAAAAGAACGAAGTACCTGAAATGAAAGAACAGTATTGAAATAGTACTGTAAAATTTAGTGAAATCTTCATGTTTAAATGGGTGCCCAAGTGCTTTTGTCTATTCTGCACTTTGAAAATTAGGTATCCCTTGGACATTTTGGTTGTTTGGGTTTGTAGTGCCTTTCAGACCAAACCCAGAAGGTGAACAATAATCAGCAAAAGCCTGGAGGAGTGAGGGCCCTAATGGTGAAAGAGCTGTATTGGTATTTAATTAGTATTCTAAGCAAAGTTTTTTCCTCAAATGACTTTCTGGCCTGTTCTTCCTTTCTCTGATCCAGTGGAAGGTGTCCCTGCCCATGGCAGGGGGTGGAATGAGATGATCTTCAAGGTCCCTTCCAACCCAAACCATTCTGGAATTCTGTGATTCTGTTTACAAAGGTGTGAGTATCAAATTGACTGAAGTGCACCAAAATGAAACCCTAATGAAATAATAGACTGATAATTGTCAGCTCTCAGTTAATTTTCTGTGTGTTTTTCAGATCAGCTCTACAAAACAAGATGTATTGGCAAATCATTCTGACCATTCTTGTGCTGTTGGGTAAGTTACTAAAAAAATCAGTCTGTTGGAAGTTGTGTAGAATAAAGAGAATCACATTTCTGTTTCCCATTGGTGTCTCAAGTCATGCTACTGGATTAGTATCTTATCACAACATGCATCTAGAATGTACAAAGAACCTGATGTTGTCATTGTGTGGGATTGAAATGTTGACCCTCTCAGGGTTGTGCCTGTGTCTCTTACCCCCCAAAAGCAGTGAACTGACTTTTAAGCTCAGGAAACATCAGTAGAAAGTATGTGGTAGGTCAAGAGACATTCAGATAAATGTCCCAGTCAGAATTTGATAAGATAGAAATTTGTGGGTGATTTGTTTTGTTACCCAAATAGGTCCAAAAGCATAAGGAAAGATCCC
Organism: Neopelma chrysocephalum; assembly: GCF_003984885.1. Lineage (NCBI taxonomy): Eukaryota > Metazoa > Chordata > Aves > Passeriformes > Pipridae > Neopelma > Neopelma chrysocephalum. Next base: position 1,736,503 of record NW_020897760.1, read on the forward strand.
TTTTCCACGAGAACTGCAAAGTTTCAGTGTAGCCGAGGTGTCACTGAGTCTGAGCTCTGCCTTTTTAGGAGGCTGACATTCCTGCTTCCATGGGCACAGGGCTGTTAAAGGGTGCTCAACTAACTGCAAATGTTGGATTTAATAAACTTGTTTTCTAGTTGGGAAATGTGTGTAACAATATTGGCAGATGCTGTTCAGGGACAGCTGGTATTTGCCTCTCATTTTTTTATTAAAATAAGAACTTTTTAAAGACTTTTGATGATGATGGTCAGGGAGAAAGAAGACTTTAATCCAGTGAAGTTAATCTCAAAATTTGGGTCATTTTATATCCTTATAAAGGATGAATAAATCATTAGATTTCTGTATCTTTTCTATATACATATTTTTAATATATATATACATCTTTTTTATCTTGCTATATATGTACTTTTATCCACTCAGTATCGAATATTGCATTGTTGACATTCTTTTAAATACTTTACATGATCTGAACATATTGTGTACCTTTAATTGACAAACTTGGATGCCTCAGGGAGTTTTCCTGAGGCTTCCAAGCAGTTTGTCACTCTCTGATGGCCTGTAATGACTGAAAATCAGTGTATCCATGGGTTGGCCACAAGCAGATAACCACAGCTGGCATCTTTAGCCCTGTTAACTCAGATATGCTGCTATTCTGGGCTTTGTCTGGGTCATTTTAGCTTTATTTTTTACATTTCTAAAGAAGTGGGAAGGAGCTGCACACATTTTGACTTGATAGGATTTAATTAATCCCTTGGGGTGTGATATGTGAGGGGGAAGTTGTTCCTCAGAAGGGGAGCTGACAGGCTGTGAATTGGGTGGTGCGTTGGTTGTCTGTCCTGCTTCATGTCACTTGTTTGTCCTTTTTTAATCATATATTAGGGACTAAGAGTCTGTTTGCTCTCCTGCATCCTCCCCATGCAGCCAGGAGGCATATTGAAGCTGGTATTTACAGAGGCACAAACTCTGTTAACTGGGAGAGGAGGAAAGAGCAGGACCCTCCAAGAGTGTGGCAGCACAAAATCTGTGGAGAGAGAAAACTAAACACTTTAACACTCTGCATAATAACACACTGCATCTACTGTTTTTTAAAACTTTTGTACTTTTATATTGTTTAGCTCATGTTTCTGTGCTATTAATCAAACAGTGCTAGAGAAATTCTGTTCTGTTCTTATTTTGGCCCTTGCAAGCATAGAGCATCAATTAATTTCTATCTAATGAACTGCTTAAAATATTTATGCCCTTACTAAGCAAACAGCTAAGTGCAAAGTGCACAAATGACCCACATGCCTTTCTGTAACTAGGGTTTAAGCTTTGAAATCATAGTGTTTTACAGTAAGCTGTTTCCAAAACCCACACTCTCATCATTCTCAGAATCCTTGGGAGTGGAATTCAAGTTCTGACTTACCAACAAGAGCTGCAAATGTGGTCAGAGCAATTTCATTTTGAAGGATCTGATGGAAAAAATTTTTCTTTTTTCTGCATCTCAATTCCCAGATAACGCACCTGGTCATACATCCTTGTAACACAATCCTCTGGTATTTAACAGTTACAGTGTGATTATGTCTTATATTTACAACAGGATTATTTTTTTTTCCTACAGAAATGGAGCTGTGTTATAGGAGCTGGAGTGAATGTGTTCCAGCACTGCAGGGGAGATGAGACTCACACCTGTAAAGTGTGTGAACTTGGGTATAGGATTCACTGTGTTTTGGATTATTTTAAACCATTTTAACCCAAAGAGGTTCTTCCCCTACAATCTTGGCCTTATTTCAAGAGGCTGAGAAATTCAAAGTTTAGGTGTTGTGAGTTTGAGCAGAAACGCTGACATCTGTCAGCTGTGGCACCAGTTCAGAGGGGATGTTTTTAATAATTGTGTCTGCAACTCATAGAAAAGCCCCTGGAAACAGCCTGATTTTCATGTTGTGAGTGTGTTTCTGTATAACATCAACCGCTCCCTTTTCACTGACAAGATCAACTTTTTCATTTATTTCCAATATCTTTGCCTTTATATTTGCAGACTTTCTTCAAATGGCAGTTGCCCATTGTATGGTCCATCCAATTCCTCCCAGGAACTTTACATTACCCTGTGTGCTGCTGAATGAGACAGCTTTGAGCCCTTTCTCTGCCAGAGTTGAGAGTTGGTCTGGTTTGAGGAGAGACCATCGTAGGACATCTGAAATCAAGCCTCTAATGAATGAAGAAAGTTTTCTGTGTTGCCTTTGGAGTGACAACAACATTGATTGTTCTTTGTACAGAGCAAGCCTGCAGGCAAGGAAGTTTATTCCTTCAGAAATAAATATCTCTGCTTCTCAAGAAATAGGTGGGTTTAGCATTCAAGGGCAGAAGAAGTTACTTCTTCAAAAACAGGTTGGGTTTTTTTGTTGTTTGGGAGGAGAGGGGTAGGTTGTATTAGTGGGGATTCATTTTTATCCTGGGCACACAACACAGTGTGGTAAAATACTTCCTCACAGAGGTCTGTAGTGGAAGATGAAGGAAATTGTAGAGCACAGTTTCAAAGGGGAAAAAAAAGTTAGCTGCCTTTCTAGGGGAGTTCTGAATAAAATATGTAGCACTGCATATGAGGATGTAAGCCCAGAACTTCAAAGGAGTGTACACATTATGAGAAATATTTTATATATTTTTTGTGGATATGGGCTTTAAACTCCTTTAGGAGGTGGGGGAGATGGAGAGCAAATGGCATAATTTCTACATGAATTGTGATGCATTAGTAAATATCCGTACATGGATTAGAATTATTTTTTCCAAGGCTGTTTTTCTCCTGTAAACCCCAGTCTCTGAGGAACATACTGGCCTGCAGGAATCTCATTGAGCTCAGTAGAGTAGAATTTCATTTTCCAAGAACTTCCCCATGGAACAAAAGACTCTCTGTTAAAGTGCGTCCCACGTGTTGCAGTTGTATGTGCACAAACCCCCAGCACAGCCACAGAGAGCTGTACCCCTTCACAGCAGCAACACAGCAACCAGCAGCAGCAGCTTCATTTTCTCCACCCTGCAGCCTTGTCCATAAAGCCAGGTAAAAAACAGTCCTTCTTTAATAATGCCAGTGCAGCAGTACTGCAGACTGGGAGCCTTGCAAGTGTCAAAGGGCATCTGATTCAATACAGATTATTCATAAACATTTGCACATTTGTGGTGCAACCTCACCCTCATGAATATCTGTTACTTGTCCTCTCTTTGTGAGTGAATTTTATCCTGGCTCTTCAATTGTGGTTTTATTTTGTTTTAATATGGGTCAGGAGTGGGTAATCCCTTTCTTTTGTTTAGATTCAAACTGGAACATGGAATGTTGGATTAGAGGCAAGCTGGACCTGTTAGTTTGTAACCTGCGGGTTTTGAGCTTGTACTTGAGAGAGGACTTGAAGGTTAATCTTTTATATGCTGGGTAAGTACAGACTCTGTTAAATTTAGCACTATTGACATTGGAAATCTGAAAGCATTTTATAAAATATCAGCATTCCAAGTTGCAGCACAGTGGTAGCCTGACTTTAGCAAGCAGATTATGTTATGTACCTTTGTCTTCTCTAAAAGTAGCCTTAGACAATATGGAAAATTTGGGTTTCTTTAAATGAGAAATGATTGGAATAAAGAGTCTTCCTCCTTTGTGTTTTCTGTGTTTCTTAAAATGCTTTAGTGAAATCAGTGTTGATTTGTTAAAGTTTCTTTGCTGCTGCAATTGCTTACCTTTAAGGCTGCCCTCTTGGTTCTGCCTTTTATTTGCTGTTGACCATAATATTGTCTCTCTTGAAGTAATTATGGTGCTTAACATGTAATACAGTGCCAAATGCTACTCTAATCCCAGCAATGCCTCTGAGAGACACTCACCTGTGCAACTGTCACTGTGGTAAATATTCTCTGGAACGGTGATAGATGGAATCATCCTGGCTGTGGGTTTGGTTATAAACCAAATATATATATTTTGGTTATAACCTGATTTGTTTATAAAAAGATCTGCGTGATTCCATGAAACACACAGTTTTTTCTGAATTACTGATGGGTTGGAAAGAATGACATAAACACAGACACTTAATTTCTTTAGGAAGTAGGATAAACTTAAATAGTTGATTTAGTTGCATTTACAGGTGATATCTTTTACTTAACAAACTATGTCTTGCCACAAATCATCCCTGTAGTCAGGGTAGAAAGCAAATGTATTAACTAGGAATAAATATGGTTGGTTAGCTGACAGAATACTCTAAAGCTGAAATCAAATTTTGATTAAGTTGGTTCTTCATTACTTTGATTTCTGAAATACCATTACACGGGTGTTTATGGGAGTAAATCTGACTTTGCCTCTGTTCCATCCAGTCCCAACTGCAATAGGATAATCTTTGCCAGTGATCCCAGGGCAGTAGTCTCTGTACTGAATTTTTTTGGTATGCCAAACATCCATGAACAACAGATTGGAGTTCCAGCTGGGATGAAGAGGTTCTTTGTGTTATGAAGGGAATTCAGTAAGTGCCATGCAATTTAGGAGAGCAGGCCCTAAGGACTCACCAGAGTCCTCCTGGCATTTCTCTGTTTGATTCCTCTTTGCTGCAAAGGTGAGATACAGAGCAATGTCCCTGACATTAGAGAACTTGTTTCACTCCAAATTCTGTATTTATATTTTTCCTTTATGATCCCTGTGTGCTGGGAGAGCAGCTAGTAAAGCATTTCAGACTTTGGTAAGGTGACAGCTTTCCCTGTTGGCTTGCTGATACCTTAACATTTTATTCACATGAGCCAAAATACCTTGAAAACATGCCCAGTTTTAAAAATATGCATTCCTGGCATGTGTTTCTCCCTGGGAGTCAGGAGACCAAGCCAGAATTCTCACATACAGGACAGGCAGTGCACAAAAATAATGACCTAGAAGAATCCACAACAAAAAAGCTTGGGTCCTTCCCAGCTTTTATCTTTTTCAGCATTAAAGAAATGCCCTCTTAGTTTGCACATCCACAGTCTTCCTGCTTGTAAATGGTATCATTGGAATAGAAGTATTTTGTTCTGCCCAAACCAGTGCCGTGTTCTGGGAGAGGCTCAAGCAAAGGTGATGATGGAGCTTTACCTTCCCCTTGGCTTGGCTTTGAGAGAGGAAAGATTATTCCAAATTAGATAATTTAGATTAATTGTCTACCAAAAGTGATTGATCTTTCTAGGACTGTTGTAAACCCCAGTGGTTAATTCCATGAGCTGAAATGCCTTACCCTTAGGGATCCCTTTGGAGTGACACAGATGAATGTTCTTATCCCTTGCCCTTTCAACAGATGATGGTGTATAGAGTGCATTCATATTTCTGACTTATTTGAAGTACCTGTGGGGCTCTCCTTTAGTTCTGGGACTAGACTCCCATATTTTTGAAGGATAAACCATCCAATTAGCCTCAAGACTGGTGTCTTAGTTGAGTGCATCAGTCATACACCGAGCCTTCTTCAGCCAAAGAATATCAACCTTTCATTACAGATTTATCCTCCCATGAGCTCAACAGCCATCAGATGTTCTGCAGTTTAACAGGGCAGCTTGTTCAAAGAAGGATTTTGCTAGAGCTGTTATGTATCAAATACACTGGAATATTTTTATGGAAAGTCCTTGAACCCTGGACAGCTCCATTGATTCCTAATAAAGGTGATGCTTGCACAGACAGTATATAGAAATACTGAGAGCAGAATTACAATAGTACCTTTATTTCATAGCTGCCTGCATGGGTTGTACCTTTCCTGAAATTAGAGGGATGTAGAAGTTCATGTATTTCTTCCTAAAATAGTTTTGACTTTTTATTTTCAGTTCGTTTTTCCAGTTGCAAGAATATGATTGAAATTCACTCAAGACATTTAAAGTCTAAAAGTTTGCCATGGGGCCACAGATTAATGTAGCATAAGTAACATCACCTTCTGAAGTAGGGTTGAATAGTGCACCAAAGTATAAAATATTTAGGAGGTGTTAAGGTAGTGACTAAATCTGTGACAGGGTTTGGAGTGGAGGAGAAAAGCAAGCCTTGGGCACGTGCCCTTGCTGCAGTATTAATTATTTCTGTGGTTCAGGGCATGCAGTATTTAATTTTTTTCCTCCTTCTTATGCTTTAGTCCCATGTTTCCAGCTGAAAGTCACGCTGCCTTTCACTTGTTTGAAGTTTGCCTCAAATTTCTCCTCTCGTTCTACTGTGTGAGGGCACTGACCTCTCCTGAACTTGTGAGGGTTGATGAGTCAGTAGCACTGACACTGGCACAACAAGGAGAAAAACTCTTTACCATTTTTCCTCCTGTACACTACTTTTTGGGTGCAAATAAGTTCATTTTGATGGTTAAAAATTGAAATAATGATTAGGAAAATTAGAGGGTGGGGTGGTGGTAACCAGTTTCCAGATAGATCAGATCAAAGACGTGGTTTGATGAAAAGACTACATTCTTATGAATTGATTGTGGCTTTTTTGAGACTAATAAAATCAGTGAGAAACAGTAGAAAGCAGGGAAACTTAAAAGAAAATTCTGCAAAGTCTTTGAAAGAAAATTCAGGAGAAAAAAGCGGAGCCACAACTATAAAAACAAAATAATTCCAAGTAATTTAAAAGCTCTGTGTCTGCCAGATGCCGTCAGCATAATTCTTGTGTCCTAAAGTCTGTGAGCCCTGCTGAAAATGATTTTGGGAATGACAGTATTGGCTGGCTGGAACATTAATAAACATAAACTACATCTTCGTAGGAACTTGCATAACTTGTGGAGTGGTTACTGCAGAACACAGTGCTGTGAGGGCAGAGTGGTGCTAAGAATCCTTGCTTCCAGCCTTAGAATATCCTAAACCGAAGGAGATGCACCGTGTGTGTGCTGGTCAGTGCAGGATGGGGGGATGAGGCTCTGACTCAAGATGAGCCAGGAGTGACCCTGGTGGGGTTCCTGCAGGCCCAGTCTGTGCTTTGCATGTGCTTTTCCCATAATCCATAATTCTTCTGTTTTGACCTTTTCCTTTTTAAGTAGGGCAGAGAATGGTAAGAGAAGCAGTGAATCATGCCCAGTCCCCCGTGCTTTACACTCAAATAAAAGTACTAAATAGCAAATTGACTAAAACCAAAAAAAGCACAGAAAATCTTGTTCTTTCTTTTAGTTGTCTGCCCTCCCTGAATTCCAGTGTTCCAATGAGTCATGCCAGCTATAAAACTATTTAAAAAATGTACAGAAAGATTCTTTTCTCTGAACTTCAGTTTCTTTCTCTGAATTAGTAAAACAAAACCCTTACTGTACAGAATTTATTCCAAAATTACTTTGGAACAATTCAAAACAGAAGCTTATTTTTTTTTTAAAGATGAAAAGTCAAAAGCAGGAAAGAATCCAAGGTGGTTTAACTGTCAGGATTTGTCTTGGCTTTGCTGCTGTGAGAAGTTTGGCCACAAATTATTCACACTCTTAAATTCCCTACCTTAGGGAGGCCTGTGCCATTGAATACCTGCAGGACTCCATAAACATGGAGCTGTGTTTGGAAGAGACTGAAGAATATCTATGGATTAGAAATGAGGATAAAGAATACTTTGGGAACTGCTGGTTCCAAGGAGAGTAGGTTTAGATGGGATATTGGGAAGGAATTCCTGGCTGTGAGGGTGGTGAGGCCCTGGCACAGGTTGCCCAGAGAAGCTGTGGCTGCCCCATCTCTGAAGTGTCCAAGGCCAGGTTGGAGCAACCTGGTCTAGTGGAAGATGTCCCTGCTCATGCAGGGGGTGGAACTGGATGGGCTTTGAGGTCCCTTCCCACCCAAACCATTCCATGATTATATTATTACTTGTAATGTTTAATTGTAGCAGAAGCTGGAAGGAATATGAAATTGTTTCAATATTATTTCAGTGCTTCATGAAGAGGAATTAGAACATAATCTCAAGGGAGAGGGTGCAGGGAGCTGCCACTTAGTCCACTAACTTTGTGTGCTTGAGAAGGATCTAGGAATGAGAGCTTCAGGAATCAGGAGCTAGTCTGACTAAACTATGAGTATCATCTAGTGTTGTAACACATTTGCTTTAAAGCCAAGCCTTAGGAATACTTTTAATGAAATCCTGTTAACTGCTTTACTTGGAAACCATTTCAAAAGGGAGAAGCGGCAAAGTCAAAGCCATTAGTTACAATTTTTACTTTTTTACTTTTTTCATCAATTAATATTATTTTTTATAAATAAACCTTATCCAGATGGACAAACCTCTTGAGATATAGAAAAAATACTGGTTTGTTTTGGTTCATGGTCTGTTTTGGTTCATAGTTTGTTTTCCCCTTTGTAGCTCAGAGCTGTCTCTGGGAAATGTGTCCACGAGCTCTCTCCAGGGGACTGTGAGGGTTGCTCAGTGTGACTGCACTAAGGATGACACATGTGAGTGTCTTGTGCCCTCTCTGAGGCTCAACCACACCTACATCATGTGGCTGAAGATGCTGGTTGGTGTGACACCTCTGTGGTCACCTTTGATGTCAGTCAAGCCCATTGACATAGGTGAGTATGACCTATATTTTCAATTGTTCTTAATGGGCAACAGCAGCAGGATGTCTCTCCTGGAAAAGAAGGGCACAGACAGGACAGGAAAAGGCTTTCTGGGATTTCTCAGCTCCTAATGCCTGTCTGGGCTCCAGTACAAACCAAAGTGAGCAGAGGCCAGGCAGTCAATGTACTTGTTATTTCTAATTCTTTCCTTTCTAATCAGGGCCTCTCTGTGTCTCTTTGTGGGGCTGTGGTGGAGCTTTTCTGTCCATGTAGCTGAGGACTTAAAAACTGAGGGGAGAAAAAAGCTGCTCCAAAAGTTACTTAACAAATAAACCCACCTCTTTTCACAAGCAGCTTTGTTGTCCTGCTGCTTCCCTTCCTTACACATTCAACACCAGCATTGTCCAAGTTGGAAAACATTCCTCTGTGTTTGATCAAGTTAAACTCTACTGACATTATGAATTTGATATGTGTTGCTGTCCAAATATGCCCAGTTACTGCAGATTTGGGTGAATTCCATAAAGGCAAGGAGTCTGTCAGCTGTGGGGGGGGGAAACTGAAGTTTTATAAACTTGTTATTAATTTAAAAACTTATGAGTTTTATAAACTTCTTCCCAACTGATGTGCTTTGCAGACAGGATCAGTACAAAGTCTCTGGGTAAGCTGGTTTTGAAGAGGAGAGGTTGCGTTTTTCATCTGCTGCTTTTAAATTATGCTACAGGAAAAAATTAAAAATTCAAACTTGAGTCTGCCAGTATTTAAAATGACATAATTAGTTAGTTCTGCTTAGTGAAGTATGTTTTAAAAATGCATAATATTAGTATATGTTCTGCCAAGATTTAGCTCAATTAAAATTATTTTGAATGTAAAACTATGAATGCTTGTGTAATGTGTATTTTATTTGCTTATAGTAGAGCAGTAGCATCAGCAGAATAGAAATCATTATCTGTGTTCAGAAAGTGTGATCTGATTCGTGAGAGTGTGATGTAAAAGCCTCTGACTTTGGTTTTCGAAGCTCTGCCTCCTCCCAAATCACTCCCTGCTGGGCTTCATGAATTTAATTGCTTTGAGATGGTTTATAAGTAATAATTAAACAAGATCTGACTTAGTGGAGTGAATTTATACTGAAAATAAGAACAGGTTTGTGGTATAACTGAGTGAGATTCCAGTAATATTGCTTATATGAGACACTTTAGAGAGCTGGAAACCCAGTGCAGATGGAACTGGAAAGGAACACATCCCCACTGCCCAATGTTTTGGAAATGTTTTCTCTTCAGTTTTGCACTTGCTGCTTGCCCTGCAATGTTTTGTAACAGAGAAACTGTGAATGAGGACAAGGCCAACCAAAATACTGATGATCTGTAAAGGTCTGAGAAACAGATAGAAGTAGGATCTGGGGTTCTTGGCTTTGTCTGAGGAAGTGGGACTACAATCCTAGTGATCATTCTCAATTGCCCATCCATTCCCCTCTCCAGAGAGTTCTCTCCATCCTCATGGGAAATTTCCAAACCCTCCATTTTACTTTGCCCTAAGGTAGCTCTTCTAGAGACCTTCTTTCAGAACCATAATCACTGTGGAATATTTAGAAAGTCCTTGTATACAGTCTTTGTATGAGGACATTATCTCCTGTCTTCTGAGGAACAAATTGATTTGCTCAGCTCTCCCATCCTTCTCTTACCCATCCCCTCTTTTCAGCCAGGCAGGGTAGTGCTTGGTTGCTGGGAAAAGTCATGGCCCAAGGCAAGGAATTCATGTAGATTTAAGGCAAACACTCAATGAAACAGCATTTTGTGATCACCAGCTATATAACAGTGCCAGGGCACGCTTTTCCAGTGATACTACACAAAATCAGCACCACATAGCAGCTGTAGAGCAGCTTGTGAAAACTGAGTTTAAAGAGAAGGTGTGAGAGAGTGTTTCGGCTCAGTAAAACCCAGCAGTCACAGGCAATGAGGTTGGAGCTGAACTTATCAATGAATTTGTCTGCAGTAAAGCCTGAACCTCCTTTGAACCTGCATCTGGAAATGACAGAGGGAGGTCAGGTGAAGATGTGCTGGTCTGAGCCTGCGCTGCTGCCATACCCTCTGCAGTACCAAGTGAGGATCTCTGCAAAGCCAGGGCACAGCACTTGGCAGGTGAGGCAGCTCCGTGCTCTTGGATTTCCCAGGGTTTTCCCATGAAGCAGTGCAGATCAGGGGGCTCTCCCAGAGCCCAGGATTTCTCACAACCCTCCTTGTCTTTGGGTAGAAACTCTGGTGGGTTGAGGAACATGGCAGGTCTGGTGGAGCTGGGCGTGGCACATTGCCTTTCCCTGAACTGGGAAAGCTGGACTTTACATCTATAAAGAGCCATTACACAGGGATGAAAGGCCCATTTCCTGTTGGGTCTTACAACAAACTTCCGTCTTTCTGTTTGGATGAAATCCTAGATTCTGTGAAGTCTAAAGGCAAAGCCTTTTACTTTCAGCAACCCCCAAATTCTGTGATACATGTGTGTATGTTTAATATTTATAGATTTTATTAGTGAGCTGCTTTTTCTACCACACAGCTGGCTCTGGAATAAAAAGCAGCCATTAATTAGCAATCCATAATGAAATAACTTGTTTTCCACAGAGTTATGCAACTTCTACCAGAATCAAATTCATAGTAAATTTAAAGAAGAAGGCTTTTTTACCCAACTTGCTACCTAAAAACTACTCTCTAGACTAATTATTTTGGCTCCCTCTGTGTCTTTCTCTTTTCCTGTTTTATTATACAACAATAATGGCTTGTGATAATCCAACAGATGGTTCAAGTTGCTCTGGAAGCCTCACTGGCCATTGACAATACCCTACTTGATTCCTCTTACTTGGTTCAAGTGAGGTGCAGGAATCACCAGGGTCTGGGGTTCTGGAGTGACTGGAGCACACCATATGATCTCAGTTTGGGAGGTAGGTCATGTGCAGTGAGTAGTCTTTTGGAACAGAACAGATGTCCCAGTTTGTTTGTTTTGTGGGATGAGTTTGAGGGTGTTATGAGCTGAAAAATCCTGTGGAAGCACTTTCTCCTTCTGCTCCTCTTTATGCCTGGCTTTGCCTGAGGCTCAGCTCTTTTCTCTGTGCCAGACTTGCATTAGGAGTTCTGGATAACATGGGCAGACTGCAGTGGCAGCTCGTGACACCTCCATGTCTGTGCCTTGCTCACCCAGCACCTGTTCAGATGCAGGAAAAGCTTTTTCCAAGAGTTTTTCCATTTCAAAAGGCAGTTTCAAAAGACAGTGCTGAATCTCTACTCAGTACAAGATTTTTCTTCTAATGCTTTTTCTCACTTTGTAGCTGAACTGAACACCCAGAACACAGCTCAATGTACATTTAACAACCCATTTAGGTGTGTAATGCTGTGCATAAACTGACTTTCTGATTTTTTTTGTTGGATTTTTCCATGCTTTGCTTAGGATTAACTGGAGATGTTTTGGCCTGTGCTGTCACAAGAATCCTCTGAACCATTCCATGCCAGAACTAATGCTTTACCCGAGCCCTTACATGGATATCTCTTACTGTGGCTAAACATGTCATGTGTGTGCTTAAACCAAGTACTAAGGAAAGAATTAGACTTTTGAAATGGAGCTTTTTCCCAGGAAAACTGAAAATACACAGACCCTTAAGGCAAATAAACATGATACACAGGATGCCTGATTTTAGGTCTAGAGGCCTAACTGGCCATTAGTGTTTTGGATTTACATTTATATAAATATATACATTAAAAAAAATGTGTCTGTGTATAGAACTATATAACTTTGAGAATTTTTTAGGGGCGAATACACATTTTCTCTCTCTCACATATGTATATACTGATAATTTTCAGAGAAGGTTTATGAGTGTATTGAGAAATACAGATTTAAAAGAGGTGCAGTAGTTACTGTTAGATTATTTTTTATTAATCCCATTTATGGGATATGTAATTCTATTAAAAATACATCTCATCAGCAGAATAATCCCAGTGTGACAACCTGATGGCAGCAGAGAGGGGTTAATTTCTTCATGCAGGGAGTTCTGGTTTTTTACAGTTGACCAGCCTCATGTTCTGATTTATATTTAACATGAAAATCCTTGACAGTGACAATATCCTAAGTGTGCTCTGCTCTCTGAGCAGGCCTGTATTTTGGGGAAATTCTACAAATCTCTGAAGTGGAAATTCCTCAGCTGTGGAAAGTAAACCTGACCTTTTAAGGATTTTCATGCTGGCTTTGGGATGGTCTTTGGCAAACTGCTCCATTCCAGCAGGTGTTCAACACCTGTACCTCCCCTGAGTCCCTGACTGATGGAGGCTCAGCTTATGCATCTTTACATCCTTGGGAAATTCAGTGTCTTTATGCCTGGGTGAATTTTTGTACTGCTGCCACCATTTGGTGTTAATTACACTGCTGAGATTGTAAAACAAGGTTTTGAGACTTTAATCTGCTGACTTCGGTAGGGGCAGGAGCAGCAACTCCTGGAAAGATTGATTAATTTTCTTATGTTTCCCTTGTGCTGCTCTGTGTTGCTTCCACTGCACCCTCCAGTGATTTTCTGCTCATTTCACTCATGTTTGCCTGGCGATATTAAAGTTTATTTTTATCAGAATTTACAAACATCAGTTATGGAGAGAGACAGTCCAAGGGTAATTTCTGCTCCTCTGCATTGCAGTTGTTAACAGTGATTAAGAAGTTAGAAATACAACTGGATGATGATAATGATAATGATAATAATAATGATAATAATAATAATGGTGATGATAATAATAATTGTAATTGCTATTTTCTAGCTTTTATGTTTTCTTTTTGGTCAGTTTCTAATCTCAACAGCTTTTTTTCCCCTTTCTTCCCTCTTCTGCAGCTGAAGTCCTGTACTTCCCTCCTCAGATCCTGACCAGTGCTGGTTCTAATGTTTCATTTCACTGCATCTATAAAAACAAAAGCAAGATTGTAGAGCCCCAGGAGGTTGTTTGGTGGCTGAATTTAGCAGAAGAAATCCCAGCCAGTCTTTATACCCTTGTGAGCGATCGCGTAAGCAAAGTTACTCTTTTCAACTTGAAAGCAACCAAACCTAGAGGAAGTTTCTTCTATGACACATTGTACTGTTGTCACCAAAGTAGGGAATGTCATCCTAGATACGCTGAATTATATGTAGTAGGTAAGATTCCAGCTGGATTTTAAATTCTCCTTTTGGTGCATTTTAATAGTAAGGTCAGAATATTTCCATTTGAACTCCAATAGCTTTTATTGAGCATTTTTTTTTGTCTAAACCATTGTATCTTTATTAATAAGCTTTCAATGTGTTTTAATTAGATATGAATATTAATATTACCTGTGAAACAGATGGATACTTGACTAAAATGACTTGCAGTTGGTCTGCAAACCTGAACACGTTGCTCCCTGGGAGTTCCTTGCAGTTAAGATACTACAGGTATGTAGAGCTTTTAATTCTCTCTCTATGATAGGAAAGCATTGCTCAAAATATTATGCCAGCAAAGAATTATGAATACATGCAATTAGAAAATTCCAGTTTCTGTAAGTTGGATTTCTTCCAACTGGAACTCCAAAGGTATAACTGTGTGTGCAGAAGGGAACCATAGATACCTGAGTATGTGACATACATACTATTTGCGTTTTTCAGCATTTTAAAAACTGTAGATGCACTTTAGGAGCTGGCTCTCTTCAAGTAGTTTGCTTGGATCAGTTATAAAAATTATTCTTGTTGCTCATATTAACAAATGGTAAAGAAATAAGGATAAAACCCATTCACAGAGTGTCTGAGCACTGGAGCAATGGCCTGGGGGGCTGTGGAATCTCTGTCCCTGGAGACTCTCAGATCCTGACTGGATGGGACCCTGGGCAACTCCATCTGTCTTTGAATTTAACCCTGCTCTGAGTTGGATGTAGGACCTGGGACCTCTTGAGGTCTCCATTCAATCTTTGATTTTTCTATAATTCTGTTATCTTTTTTTCTATATAGGATGAAATAAATTCATTCCAGATGGAAAAAATCTTACTTAGAGAGTCAAATCTTAGTTCATGAAGTGGATATTGCATCTTTGACTACAGCAATTCATAGAATCCTAGAATCCCAGAATGGTTTGGGTTGGAAGGGACCTCAAAACTTGTCTCATTCCAACCCCCTGCCATGGGCAGGGACACCTTCCTCTAGACCAGGTTGCTCCAAGCCCCATCCAACCTGGCCTTGAACACTTTCAGGGATGGGGAGTTCTCAGTTTTGCTGATGTTTTGTTTTCAGATAGTTTAATTTTGTCTGTCTTTTAGACAGAGCAGGAGAACTGGGATGTTGTGTGGAGCAAACACATTATTGTTTGCAAAATACAAACCTGATTATGAAACCAATGGTACCATCACCCTTATCTTCATTCATCTGCACAAATATTGCTCCTGGTAGTATTGTTTTACTATGAAACTAAAGAATCCCTTTGAGTTACTGATAAATTGAGCTTGAGAGTTTCCTAGAACCACTTTAGTCTTTATATAAACAAGACAGACAGACAGACAACCCTTCCTGAGGAAAAAAATCTCCAATCTTACTGCTCTGTTGGACTGGATATGCAGAAATTTTGGCAAACTACTGAGGGCCTAATCCTTTGGAAAGCCAGACTGTCTTCTCTGTTGGAGGTAGACTGAAATTTTGAAGTATCCTGTACCAAGGTGAATATTTCGCAGGGTTTTCTGGACTAAATAAATAACTGGAATGCTTGAAATTTCAAATATAGGCTTTTCAGGTAGGATTAGTGACTGGCTGACTGCTAAGGTAGGTTTTGTTTAAACTGTCTTCACAACTATAATGAGTGTACTACTGGGCAGGGAGCTTGGAATAAAACCCATGCTGCTCTTGCCATGTTTTTTATTCCCACCTTTTCACTGTTCAGGTCTAGCTAAAAATGTTATTTTCTAGTAGGAGGTGATAATCTGTACATTTGTTAGTGTTCCTGCTAGATCAAAGAGTGACTTTAACACTGCCTGCAAATCCTTCCCAAATGCTGGTGCTTACTGTGATCCTTCTTTTTGTTCTTTTTTCTTGTTGTTTGCTCATAGTAAGATCTGAAAGAGGAGAAAATAAAAAAAAAAAATCTTCTGAGTTACTGCTGCTGTTAGAGTTTGCAGCTGAAATGCAGCCCTGCAGTGATGTGTGTGATGGTTTGGCTGCTGGAGTTTTGTTTTGCTTGGGTTGTTACTACACCTTCCTCTACAGTCAGTGCTGCCAACAGAAACAGCTCCGAAAGGATCATTCTGGGAGAACAGGGAATGCCAAGCTAAACCTCCAAAGCACAAGGCACTGCTTTAATCAGTATTAAACTGGACAGGAAGAGGAGAGATTCAACCAAGTGTAACTCTTGTGGTTTGTTGAGTAACTAATACCCTCTCTGGCCCCTCTCACCACACCCTCTGAGCTGTGCACAAGCTTAGGAGAAATTTGAAAACTTTCCATTTCCAACAAGTTATCCAGGCCCATTTTATCCAGAAGCCAGTCTCCTCTCTTCTGTTGCCAGATGTGATAACTGTATTTTAAAAGCAGCCTCCAGAACTGATATTTTATGGGATTTCCATCTCCTGGAGACCTCACTGTACATGTCTGACTGGTCTTTGTGGCAACTTTCCCCTGATTTCCAGTTGGTATTTTGGAAGTTATTCCTGACTGGAGTGAATTCTTGGCAGGAGATCTGCCTTGCTGTGTTTATTGCTAACACCTCAAATCACATGATTGATGAGTTTATGGAGCTGCTCTTGCCGTACCTGTTTCTTCTTGTCATTAGTCTCCTATCAAAACATTTTGCACTGGGGAGAGCCTTCATGTCCTGCTTTTTCCAGGCAAAGAGCCAAAGCTTTGAGGAGTGACACTGCAGTGCTATTTAGCCATTTAGTGCAGATTCAAGATCTGCCCAAATAATCATCAAAACCCCCAGGATGGTTCCAGTGACACTATTTGTTTTAATTACCTCCAGACTTCTATTTTGTTGTTGCCATGAGCAGCTTAGAATTGCAATGTATCAACTGAATGTGGGTTTTTTTCTCTTTTAAGGAGCCAAATTTATTGTTCTGACTTTCCAAGCCCATCTCCAGAATCAGAGGTGAAAGAATGCCATTTGCAGAAGAATCATTCCTACGAGTGCACATTTCAGCCTATTTTCCTTTTATCTGGATATACTCTGTGGATAGAGTTCAAGCACTTCCTAGGAACACTTGAATCCTCCCCAGTCTGTGTTATTCCAGCAGATGTGGGTAGGTTGAGGTTCATGCACATCTCTTTTCACTTGTGACTTTGGATTTCAGTCCTTAGATGGTGTAGTTAAAGTTTTCCACAGCATTTAAAATAACTTAAAGAACATAAAAAGTTTGATATTGTCTTGAATTACATGTTATTTCCGTACATTTTGCTTGGCATGGGAGCAGATTGTAACTGCACCTAATACCTGTAAAATTAAACATCCAGTTTTGCATGTGTTTTTTCCCTACACAAAATACAAGTGTTATATTGAAAAAGGCAGCTCATTTTTTAATTAGGTAATTTTTGGTTATCTAACTTTTCATACCTCCTATGTCTTCAATTAGTTTCTATTTTGATAAGTAGGGCACTGTATGTGTTATTTACACAGTTATATATTTATTTAAGATCATGGGGACTGTTCATGCTCTTTCATACTTATGCAAAATTTCTTTTGTGACACACACAGCACTTAAATTTGTATAAATCAAAGGGCAGGAGCAGTGTTTGAGTGTTTTCAAAAACTCAAAAATGTGCAAATCACACTTTATAATCTGTTCTGTGACTCAGAGCATTCATTGGGTATTTTTTAGACACAAATGTGAACATCTTTAGCTGTTTGTCCCAGAGCAGGTACTGAATGCCAGCACCAAAATAACTTGTTGTGCTTTAAATTAAAATGAAACACAGGGAAACGTGCCCATGGATTATATGTTTGCAGCACAGTCCTACTTTCCTTGGAATTGCAGAGGCCACAACATGTTACCTGCTACCCCCAGGATGAGGAGAAAGTAATCCATGATGATTGGATTTAATGAGAAATGTCAGTGCAGATATTACAGCCATTTTTTTTCTCTTCCAATTTTCCAGTGAAGCCGCTTCCCCCTTCCAATATCAGAGCAGAACTCACCAGGAATGTGGGGCTGCTGAACGTGAGCTGGACAAACCCTGTGTTTACAAACAGTGATCTGAAATTCCAGATCCGGTATGCAGTGAACAGGGAAGAGATTCCATGGGAGGTACTGTCTTTTTTTGTGTGAATTGGAGCAGGAATCACTGCAGTGTTGTCATTTAGTGTGTAGCTGGTTTATGTGGAATATATGGCGTGGAAGCAATCAGAGGCATAATCATTTGCAGTATCTAGCAAAGGAATATTACTGATTATCCCACTTTCTCATTGGATTAATTTTCAGGGATTTTGACTCCAAGAGCTGCCTAAATAGACTTTTGCTTTTATTTTACATTTTTTTAACCTTCTGTCACAGGTCTGTGAAGTCTCAAACACCCCAGGCAGCTCAGCTGTGATAGAAGTTGAGCAACTCTGTGTGGAGTACGTTGTCCAGATGCGGTGCAGGGAGCTGGATGGATCCGGGTACTGGAGCGACTGGAGCAGACCAGCCCAAACACTTGTACAGGACATCAGAGGTCTGTGTCCTGCCAGGGGCACTTTGAGATCTGGGCCAGTGTTTTCCAGACTGAGGAGTGACACTGTTCTTCAAAACTGTCATTTTGCAGCTCCCTTGCAAGGCCCTGAATTTTGGAGAATCGTTACCGAAGATCCAGCGAGGAGGCAGAAGAACGTTACGCTCGTGTGGAAGGTGAGAGCAGCCACATTTCAGTCTTTAATTTTCATCCAAAAAATGGAAAGAAATGCCAAAGAGGGAGTCTGACAACCACATGCTTCCCTGTGAGGCAAACTTAGGCAGTCATTGCTTGTGGGACTTGGGATCTGCCTCTTGCTTGGCTAATCCTGGTGAATACTGGTTATAATACTGGGATGCGGTTGGAGGTGGTTTTTCCTTCTTGGCTTTTAAAGAGTGATGCAGGACAAAGTCCCTCAGTGCCTGCTCACTCCTGTTTGCCCATGTTGTGTGCAGTTGGCTGCTCTGGGTTTTGAACCCTAAAAAATGTGTGAAACAGTGAATTACTATAGGAATCTAAAAGTTTGTCTTTCCTTGTTCTGGGAAGAGACAGAATTAAGTGTCAACTCTCTGAGAGGCACAAGGAATTAAATCTTTACGTGGACTCCAGTGCCTTGGCTAAAAGGATAGGAGCCAGGCTACAGAATATATATATATTGGGTCATATTTTCTTAAAATTGGCACTGCCCAAATAACACTTGCTTTGGAAATCAGAGCCAGGGGAATGAATTAATGCCCATTTTTGTGACAGCCACTGATGAAGAACCACTCGTTGTGCAGCGTGAGCCGATACATCATAAAGCACCAGACACCAGGGAACACCTCCTGGGTGGAATATGTTGATCATGGCACCACCTGGTCTTTTCCATGGACGGAGCACACTCACACCATCACAGTTTTAGCCATGAATTCTATTGGAGTTTCTTCAGTTAATTTTAATTTAACTCTCTCACAGCAAATGAGCACAGGTAAGAACAGCGATGAACAGCCATTTTGGGAATCACAAAGTATCCTTGTAATGCTCTTTCTTTGTAATAAAATTCCCTCTGTTAGAATAAGAAATGCTTTATGGGGATACATTCAGCACCAAGAGAGCTATTTGAAAACTGAAATTTCCATTGTATGAAAATCCTAATGATCTTTGGGTTGGGAAAAGAGTTGTCTGTCACTGGGCTGACTTCCCTCCTAACAGAATATGAAGTAATTAATCAAAGAAAAATGAAATCCTACTGTAGAACTAATCTTTCATCTACTTTGTCTTGGGAACACCCAACATTCCTGCTGGGGAATGTGTTGTTGTTTCCAAAATGAAATGTGGTTGTGTGTCTGGCTGCTCACCTGATGGACTGCCAGGGTGCAGAGTTCTCAGAGGTTTGGCTTGACTTCCTGAGTAGCAATTCATGGTTTTGGCTGCACTCTGCTGTGTTTATTCCTGACAGTTCAGTATTTGCTGATAATTTTTGGTTAAGGATAAATAAGGAGGTGCACATGAGAATTGGGATATTTGATGTCTGTAAGAAACTTGATCTATTTAGCATTTGGGACTGGTTGGTGTAAACTGAGCTTAGAGAGGAACATCTCTGCTGATGTCAACTGAAGATCAGGCTTTATTTGGTAGGAGATAATTAAACAAGTGTTCAAGTGCTGAAAATTATCAGTCCTGTATAGTTTATGGGATGTTGATCGTGGCTGTTCCCCCTGTTCCTCAGTGGATGCCGTGCGGTCGCTGAGCGCTTACCCCGTGAACAGCACCTGTGTCATTGTGGTCTGGACTCTCTCACCCCAAATCTATATGATAACATCCTTTGTTATTGAGTGGAAGAACCTTAACAAAGAAGAGGAGACAAAATGGGTGCGAGTTCCTCCAAATATGAGTAAATATTACATTTATGGTGAGTGTGCACTTGAAAATATAACACATAATATGTTATTTTGCTGAGCTTTTGGAGTCCTATTTTTATTTCTGATGTCTTTCATGGTAAGGACCAATAGACAAATTTTTGATGATCATTAGGGGATTGACTGTTTTAATAATCAGGTTAACAGAGTGAGGCTCAGGAGTGTGTTCGTTTTGTGGCAATACAATAACATTAGTTCTGAAATATTGAGCACAGAAGCTAATTAATGTGGTATGTGCTTTTTATTTCCATTTTGGCTTTAACCTTAGAAGTTTTTACAGTAGCTCCATGAAGACGTTAATTCCATGACAGAATAATGCTGGATTATCCAGGATGGATTAATAGTTTTAATCTTGTGATATTAAAGTAGGGATCTATAAAGGATGATTTCCCTTATTGCCTTCTCTGGGTTGATCTGAACTCTGAACTGTGACCAGAGCCTCTGTGGAGGGAATTGTCTAAAAGTTGGATAATATTTTGGATTCAAATGTCTGATTTCCTCTTTCCAGATTACTTTATTCTGATTGAGAAGTACCAGTTCAGCCTGTACCCTGTGTTTGCTGGAGGAGTTGGCAGAGCCAGAGCAACGGATCAGTTTAGCAAAGGTGACTGACAGGATCTTTGTCCTTGTCTTTTATGAAATAGGAGCTTGTAAAAGTGACCTTTAAATGCAAAAGTCTCTGTCTTAACAGAAAAAAATGTCAGTAATGAAGCAATTGTAATGTGACTACAAACAGACTTCAGTAGCTTTAATTTGAAAACTCTATGGGATGAGTTCAGTGAGAGACTAAATTCCTATTTTAAATAATTCCTTCCTTTTTGTCTATTTATTCTCAAGGGAAAGGTTTGTTGATTTGCAATGACACTGTTTATCAAGGCTATTTTCCATTTAAGCAGTTGTTTCTACTGTGTGTTATTTCCCTGTTGCAAACTATTTGTTCACAGACAAATTATTTTTCTGCATTATTATCTGAACTCCTTTATTTCCAGGTGGATTTGAAAATGAGAATAGTGGCAGCCTCTCCGTGGTTCTGCCAATAGTTATTTCAACCTCTGTTTTGTTGCTGGGAGTGTTGCTGGTTTCACACCAAAGGTATGTTTTTTGTTGTCATCTAGAAGTCCCAGATGGTGCAGCTTCACTGGTCCCAGTCTGCTGAACTGGTTTCACAGAATCCCAGACTGGTTTGGGTTGGAAGGAACATTAAAGCTCATCCAGTTCCATCCCCTACCATGGGCAGGGACACCTTCCACTGTCCCAGGTTGCTCCAAGCCCCATCCAACCTGGCCTTGGACACTTCCAGGGATGGGGCAGCCACAGCTTCTCTGGGCAACCTATGCCAGGGCCTCCCCACCCTCACAGCCAAGAATTCCTTCCCACTATCCCATCTAACCCTGCCCTGTGGCAGTGTGAAGCCATTCCCCCTTGTCCTGTCCCTCCAGGCCTTTGCCCAAAGTCTCTCTCCAGCTCTCTTGGAGTCCCTTCAGGCACTGGTGGGTTGGGGTCATCCAGCACAGACTGTCTGTACCTTTGATAATTTGGAAAACTGCCACCTGGTATGTCACTTCTTTATTTCTTTATATTTTGCATTAAATTTCAGCCATCTATAATATCTAAAATGAATGTTTCATGGTCATAGTGCTCTGGATAAATAAAATTGCAGAGATTCCTTTTCTGTACAGTACAGCCCCTATGATGTACCAACTCCAGCATTTACCTGACATTTCAGAATGAAGAAGCTGCTTTGGGAGGATGTTCCAAACCCCAAGAATTGCTCGTGGGCACAAGGAGTTAATTTTCAGCAGGTGTGTATTCCCTGGTCATGCTGCTTCCCCCAGCCCAGGAGTTCTGGCTGCTGTGAGTTCAGGACTGGGCTCTACCTGTGGGTTAGGCCAGACCCTGCTTAACCTCTGAAGGAAGAACTTGGAGCCTTTGGAGTCAGCAATACAGAGAGCTGAGAGCTGGAAAAGTGCCAGGACCAGACCCCAAGACCTCTTTTGAATGTTTAAATTTTACAGCAATTAGTGAATCAGTTGTAGAATCCCATGGGTACATTTATGCACCTTAGTTTGTATCAGCAAACAAAGTTTCTCCTGGTCCCAGAGTATCATCATCAAGACAGTAATCCAAATTTAGGTCTGGTAATTCCAAAAGAGCATCTTAGGGCCATGCTTGAGCTTCCCTGTGGGTTTGGATCTAGTTCCATCTGGTCAGCAAAATCTGGGAGCTGGTGACCTGAGGCTGACTTTTCTCCTGAGTTTTATGGAGCTCCTTTGCCTGTTGTTTAATGCAGTTTGTGCCTAGCTCACACCATACATGCATCTGGAAATCCAGCTGTGTCCTGGCTGGTACTCCAGAGGATTCCATTTCCCAGGACACTGGATTATGCATTGTATTTGATAAATATCTGACAGGCTTTAATGAGTGATGTGTCAGAGCTGACAGATGGTGCCCTTTGCCACACAACACCCCTGGTCCTTGGATGTGGTGGGTTTAATCTCTGTGGGCAACTCTATCTGTGTTTGCTGAGGTGCCCAGAGAGCAGATCCCGGGGGCTGGGATGAGGGAAGGGATATAAACATCTGTGTTCAGGATAAACCACCTGCCTTAGGCGAGCAGGTGTATGAGGGGGACACAAGGTTTTCTGGTTGTTCAAAAGCTTCCTGTTAATTTTGGTGATGGACTTGTGTGGGACAAGTACTGAAGTCACAAGAAATCAGTCCTGTCATGCGAGGGCCGAGGCAACACTGACAGTGAGTTTGGAGTGACTGGAAGCCCAAGACACACGAGTTGTACACTCTTTGCTATAATTGAACACTCCTCTGAGTATTTTGACATGTTCCTCATTGTTTTGGCAGCTTCCCTGCTGTAAAACATGGTTTGTTGTTATACATAAAACCTGGTTTTTGTCTTTTTTGTCCTGAATTCATTAGGAAATACATGTTTTTCAAGTGAGTTTTCCTTTGTAGCTCTTAGAGTGCTGGTGTTGCTGTCAGTTCATCCTGCTGTACACACACCTATATTAGGTAGTAGTAAATCCTGTATTTCTCCCAAGCAAAGGTGTTTCTCTTCACCCAAAACATAGAGCTGCTGCTTAGATGGAGATGTTCCAAAAATACTATGGACAGGCTGAATTTGACCCTGAATAATACAATCCTAGCAGGGAAAATTACTTCAGCTGCCATATAATTTATCAAATCTGCTGAGGAAATATATTGTAGAGGACTTCCAACTATATGCTCTTGAAAAACAATGTGGGAACTTGATGTGCCAAAACTCCAAGGTCCTGAGAATGCCCCGGGAATGCACTCAGGTGTTTGGATTTGTGATCCATAAAATCAGTACCTTGATACTGCAATAAAGCTTTTAAGCAAGAGATGAGCATCAAAATATCTCTTTTCTTCCAGCCTGAAACTTTTGAGCATCTTTTTACCAAGCACCCTGAAGCCACCTCATTTGAACCTCTCCTGGATGCAGAGATAGTGCTGGAAGACATCAGTGTCACCAAAGCCTCGGAAAAAGAAGACACACAAGATTTTTTAGGACTTGCTTCCACATTTCCAAACCCCCAAGACTCTGAACGTGACTCTGCTTGCTTGAGCAGCCACTTCAACAGCAGCAGCTCCTCCCAGAGCTCCCAGGAGGTGCAGGGCAGTGGAGGAATCGACCTCAAATACGCTACTGTCATTGGCAACTCCCGATCCGATGGGCTTTGTGAGCGGAAAATGAATCCAAGGAGTTGTTTTGGTCAATGCTTCTTAGCAGAAGATTCTGCAGTTTCACGTGCCTTCTCCAGTAGCACTTGGGAGGTGGGAAGTGGGGTGTTTTTGGTGTTCCCTGGCTCACCAGGCAGGCAACCCAGCAAAACCCTGTCCCTTATCTCTTCAGAGGGATTTTCAGAGCCTTCCGATCACGACGATGCTTTCACGGACAGTCCTGAGCGGAGCCTGTGTTACCTTGGGATAACACCATTGGAAAAAAGAGAAAACGGTATTTTTCTAACAGAAAACTCTGAGATGCTGTGTCAGTTCCATACAAAGGATCTGCTCGCAGACACAGGAGTTCTCCAGCACACGCCGATGGATGTCCATGGGTTTATCCAAAGTAGCCTCAAGCCCAAAGCCATGGTGCCATATGTGCCACAGTTTGGGATGGCTGCTGCCAAGGGAAAGGAGGCCACAGAGAAAAACTCTGCTGTCATCACACCATAATTTGAGACTGCTAGTGGTTTTTTAGGTGTTGATGCATTTCCCTGTTTTTCCCTCTCCTGACTTCCTCCAGGAGCTCTTCTCTCTTGGAGCTGGGTTCTATATTTAAATGCCAGGATTTTAGTAGGAAAAAATTTCATTCCTTGACCTAATTTTCAAATGTGAGACCTTCCTTTAGAGATCTGATTGTCCAGGTTACCTCAGGTACCATGTTACCTATTGCTGGTGCCTGTTAGAGGTGTTATGTCTAAGAACTCCAGTGAAGAATTGGACTTGAAATCAGATTGGGTGCTGTAGACATTGAGGTGAGAGTCTTTGGGAGATTCCCAAACACTCCTCAAGGCTCAGAAGGATTCAACACCATCCACCAAATGAACCCAGTGCCTTTCTTGTGCAGTCACTGACTGTCCCTTTGTCCTGGTGTGGGTTCCATCCAGTTCTGTAGCCTTGGGCTTCTCTCCATTTCTTGTTGTCCAGGTTTTCCCCTGGGGAGAGCACGTGTATTGGCAGCACAGACCCATGCACGCATCTCTCTGTTTAGGAGTGAAGCGTCTCCTCAAACTGCATTCAAAGAGCTTATTCTCCTTTTAGGGTTCACCTGGGGACCCCAAGGATGAGGGAGCAAGGAGTGATCTAATATGTAGACTGAAATATTTATATGGGAGGTAGTTTTGTTGGGGAAAAGCTTGAATGTGTCATTTCACTGGGAATGACTTGTGACACCAAGTTGAGCTGGATGTGGTTGGAAGGAAGGGGTCAAGCAGTGAAAGGCTCAGGAAAGCCTCAAGAAGAGGAAGAGAATAAAAATTCTTAAGTTTCTATTAATTGTGGGTGTTACCTGGATAAACTGATGTTTGGAAGTTAAACATCCACACTTTTGTTGTTGAACGCAAGATTCCAGTACAAATGGTACTACCATAAAACTGACATCTCTCCCAACCACTTTCCTAAGATTCTGCAGTAGAAAAGACAGGAATTTGATCCAAGGACCCTGTATTTTTGATCTCGTGTGAGCTAACCTGTCTGTATGGACTTGGAGAAGTCAGTTTGCCTCCACAGCCCTACTCCACTCAGTGGGAAAGCTCCAGGTGGGAGGAAAATCAGGTCTTGCATTCTGGCTGTATTTTCTGGGATAAACAGGTGAAAAAGCCCATACCTATTTGCAAGCCAATCTGTTGTTTGGTTTTTTTACTTCATAGTTGGTAAGTATTTTTGTATATGTGCCTTTTCAGAGAACTATTTTGAGGAGCTAAGAAGGATGAATTTATTGTGTATTCCAAAGCTAAATCTCTGTAAAACTCAACAGAGGCAAAACCAAAAGGGCAAAACCCAGCGACAATAGTGAAAACCAAAGCGAGTGTGAATTTAAAACCAGCTTAACACAAAACCCAACTGCTGGTTTTTTTGGACAAGCTGCTGACCTAGCTCTTGTGGGCTGCTTCGTTTCTGATGTTGACTGTGATGCAGATCTGATGTTCTGGTTTCAAAAATATTGTGTGTGGTAAGGGATTAAAAGATGTTTTCTGTTGAGGACCCCAAAACTCGCTTTCACTGTGATTGGAGGCTGTGGGACAAACCTGCAGGTTCCTGCAGCATTCCAGGGGTAAAGCTGTGACCAACACCCAGGGGAATGCTGACTTAGGATTTATCTGAGAGAAGGAATTCCCTCCTGCCGGCATGGAAACTTGATGTGGCACAACTCCAGGGTCCTGGGAATGGGCTCGACTGTTGGATTCTGCCTCTCCAGGGGGTTTGTCCACCAGATCCAACATCCCCTGGAGTGTGAAGATGTGGGAGGTGAGTGTCTGGAAAAATAATTTAGTTGTGTTTGAAGATCATCTTTCTCAGGACATGAAAAGCTCACATTGATTTTAGCGCACACAGTCCTTACCCAGTAACTCTGTAAGGACAGGAGTAGCATTAACCATGGGAAGGATCAGGTGGGGGAACCAGGGAAGGCTTTCCTGGAATGTGGGAAAATGCAGGAGTTAACCTTCTGTCCCTGTCATGCAGGACTGTGCCTCCAGCTGTGCTCAGGAATTGCTCTTTTAGGAGAAGTGCACGGGGTCTTCCCTCAATGGATGGTGGTATCAGCACCTTTGGGAGTCCAGCCTGTCCTCCCACTGCCATCCCTTGTTTTTTCCAAATGGCCAGACCAAGTGTTGCTCCTTAGGAAAACAAATTCATCTGCTCTACAGAAATTCTGCTGTGGATGTCAGAAATACAGCAAATGTGAGCTGGTCTCTTCTGCTTCAGCAAAAAGAGATTTTCAGTGTAATTAGTGTAGAACCAAGTGACAGAATCCCTTCCTGGGGTTCCTGGTCATGCAGGTGAACCCAGGTCCTGACCCACAGCTGAGGCCACAGCTGTACCAGTTTATCCCATAAATAATTCCTGTAACTGCTTCTCAGTCTGGCATTTTCATCCGGATCAAACGGACATTCGATTCCTCTCTTCACCTCTCTCTGCTCACATATAAAGCCAAAATCTGCATATTCTGAACCCACCATCTGCTGTGTCTGCCTTGCCCTGGCTCCAGTTACAGCTTCAGCTCCGGCCGCTCCTGCAGGCAGCAGCTGCCTTTGGGAGAGGAAATTAGGAGCTGGGACAAGTTATCTTGTTATTTTCCACCATTATTTTTTCCCCTCAACTTCAGGTCAGTTTATTTGTATAACACAGCTGAGTCCTTGCTGTGCTGTGCTGGATCTCAGGGGTTTATTCAATGTTTCCAGCCAGCTCCTTCTGCCACAATGCAGCCACTACACGTGTTTGAGGCAGGAGCAAAATATCGTGGGAGAGACAGAGATGGGAAGGTGCAGTGCCTGGGCAAAGGTGGTTTTGGAAGGTAAGGTGATTTTTGTTGTAGTCAGAATAGAAGCTCTCACTCATTTCAAAACAACTGTCCATGGGGCCCAAGGGACAGAGGAAGGAGCTGAAAGGAGCTCTGTAGCAGGAGCTGTCCTTGAAACTGGAGTGGAACAGAGCCGGGAGTCAGTGCTCGCTGCCTCTCTTGGCAGGAGACCTGGGAAGTCCCTGCCAAGAAACAGGGAGAAAGTAGGGAACAGGGTCATGCTGGGATCTGCATCGGAGGAACAGGGTTGCTGGGGACAAAATGAGTTTCAGCTGATGCCCTTCATCTTCACCCCTGGTCTGATGGGGTCTCCTCTGTCAGTGGCTGTCACTGGTGAGCAGGCGTTTGCCTGTCACAGTGAGCTGTCACCTGGTGTGGGAGCAGGTCCTGCCCCAGGGTTTCCCACTGGAAAACTTGCTCATCAACATGTTTTTTTGTTAATTTGGGAAAACCCTTAGAGTTTTACTTTACAGGGCTGGACCTGAGGAACCCAGAGCTGCTGCCTGATACACATTTTTCTCAGCTGGCTCTGGAAGTGTGAGATCCTGTTATCCTGCAGTGCCCCACACTGTGCAACCGGGCACAGGGAGAGCTCAGAGGATCAGGGGCAGGTGTCCGTGCTTTTGCTTGGCTGGATGATCTTAAGGGTCTTTTCCAGCCGAAATGACTCTGGAATTCTCTGATCTGGCTCATTTGTTGCACACACACCTGGTCCTGCTGTGTCCATGTGTGCAGGTGCAGCACTAACTGATGGAAGAGCAGATTTCCTGCCCAGACCCTCCTCCATTGGTGCTGCTGGCACAGCACGAACCGCATGGAGTCGGCTCCGGGCTTGGCATTTCCCTCCTGAATTTGAGCGGGATACTCCCGTGCTGAGACACTGCAAGGTGTCCCTGTTATTCGGAGTGAGCTGAGGCATCACTGTGAGCAGCTCCTGCTGCCCACAGTCACAGTTCAGGGACTGAAGTGGCAACACAAAGCCTTTGAGTGCCCTGAAAAGCCACCAAGTCCCACGGGATGGGTCGTCCCCATCTCCCCTTCCCTGCTCATGGGGAAGGAGCCCCCATGTCCCCACTCTTTATTCATCCCTCTAGGCACTGCAGAGCCTGGGAGACAGGCCAGGCATGGCCAGCCTGGGTGCCACCTCTGCCCTGGGAAATGTAAAGGATCAATGGATCACTTATTTTGGGACACATGAGAAAAGTCCTGTGATGCAAGTGGGCTTTGCAGCTGGACACTGGATGGAGAGAGAGATCAATGGAGGTGAGCAGTGAACACATGGAAAGTTTGGGTTTTTTCCAAGGAATACCCAGGTGGGTTGGTGTGGGATGGTGGGGTTTTTTTTTGGTGTTTAAATAAACACAGAAGTAAGAAAATTACCCCTTTAGGTATTTTTTTTTATAGCCACCATCTCCATGACACCTCCATGAGCAAGGCCTGAAATCCTCACCTGCCTCCCCCCTCTGCATCACCCACTGCTGGGCTCACCCTGACCAGCTCCTGGGGAACCTGCTTGGAACTGGGAAGCCAATGGATAGCTGGGGATGGGGAGGCAGGAACAGGACACACTCCTTTTGTGTGTCCTATAAAAAAAAACCTGATCAAACTCAGAAATTAGTGTGCTGGGGAAAGAGTATTAATGTTTGGAAACTGCTAAGGTGGTCTGTAATAAATACTTCAGTATGATGCACTTCTGGAGGGAGTTTCTATAGTTATTTGAATACATATATGCAAATATTATGATACTCAAATATTATTAAGTAATAATATAATATACAAAACAGTTGCTTTTATTATCCCACTTTATTGTAATTTTACTGCAGTGAACCACCACCATCACTAACAAGTTATCCCTACTTCTCTTTGGGACACAGGGACTCACTTGCTGTTGCTCTCCATTAACTCTCAGTGTGTCCCCTCAGTCAGGGTTTTATGATAATAACACAAAACTGCTTTTATGTCAGGGAGTTGGAACTAGATGACCTTTAAGATCCCTTCCAACCCAAGATTCCATAATTTTAAAGCATGGAAGTGAGTGATACATCCTTCAAGTCATTACCCTGTGATTTTGCTGTGGATGTTCCACATTATGTGTTCTGTGTTGCAGAAAAGATAATTAAAATGCAGGTTTCTGGTGGGAATTTCTGTAAGAGGAAGGATCCCATTCTTCCAGTCCTCCTTCTGCTGGGAAAGCAATATTTTATCAAGGTTTGAATTAAGTTCATAGGCCGTGGCGTGCATCCAGATTTTTCCAACGTGCCGCAATCAAACTCTGGGATTTCAGTGCTGACCCAGTGCCCAGATGCTGCAGTTGACAAGGACATGGTGGCAGCGCTGTGGCTCTCACAGCAAAGCTCTGCAGTGCTGGCACCCAGCCCCAGTAACACCAAAAGGACCAAAAAATAGCTGCCTTTCAAGAAGAGCCAAACTGGAAAGACACAGAATCCTTGTGGATGGAAAACTGGGAGGTTTTGGCAGGTGCCATTCTGTTCACTAATGATCCCAAACAAAAGAAAAGAGAATTGTCTGTGTGAGACTAATTAATTACTACCCATCAGGAGCTGCTTATGCAAGAGCTGTCATCAGCAAAGCAGGGCCAGGCACTGAGAGACTCTCCCTAGGAGAGCTGAAAATCAGTTTTGATGGCTTCTGAAATAATGCAGCGTCCTGCTGGGAGGGAATGAATGGAAAAACAAATGATGAAGAGAGATGGAGGAAAGGAGATCCTGGGGGGGCTTTGAATGCAGATGGAAAGACGTGGCCAGCGAGGTCTCTGGGCTGTGTGGGGCCTGTATGTGATAAAGGTCACGACAGTGCCCACCTCTGCAGTTCAGATCTAATTAGAGGGTCTTGTCTGGCCTTTCTCACCGCCAGTGATGTGCAACCCCCCTCTTTCCGTAGTCCTGGATGGGCCCTTTCTGGATGCAAATGAAGCTCATTTGCTATCACTGAAAATTACTTCAAAAGCATCCATTTGTGCCTTCAAAGCCAAGAGGAGCATTAAGGACAGGTAACAAGCACAGAACTGCCTTGTGCTACTTCTACAAAGCTGTTTCTCAGCAGAGAAACTCATTTCCATATGGCACCAGCTGTGTCACTTGGCAAAGGAGAAGGAACGACCTGGGCTAGTGGAAGGTGTCCCTGCCCAGGGAACGGGGGTGGAACTGATGAGCTTTAAGGTCCTTTCCAACCCAAACCAGTCTGGGATTCTATAATTCAATGAATGGACAGGGTTGGAAAACCAAGGACTACAGTCCCAGTTGGTTCTCTCAAATCCAAGCTGGCAAGGCACATACACAGGTGGGCAGGAGACCCAGTGCAGGCTGGAAGGAAGCACTCAGAGACTTATTTCAAGCTTCAACTGATGACTAAAGAGCTGGGCTGGAAGAGCCTGGCACTGAAAGGATTATTTAGTCTTGTGGCTGCCTAATGTCAAAAGAGACCTGCTGCTGTTTGCATGAACAGCTTGTCATCCCTCTGCTCCAGCTGGGTGGGCATGAAAACACCAGCTGAGGGGCTGCTGCCTCAGTGGGGACCAACTTACTCCTCAGCACTGGGACCCTGAGGGACCTGTGAGGGGCTCAGCCCTGATCCCTGTTTCTGCACCAGGTACCTTCCCACATACCCTGAAAATTCTTTCTGGCCTGGAGCAGGGGCAGAGATGGCTGCAGAGAGGTTTCTTCCAACAGCTCTTCCTGTTGGGTTTCTTTTTGGGTCTTCCTTGGGTTTCTTTGTTGGGTTTCTTTTTGTTTTTGATCCACAGGATTTTGAAATGCACTCTGAAAGTACAGACAATGTTTTATTTGCTGCTTTGTCTTGTAATGGTGCTGGGGAAGGTTCTGGGGCACCAGGAGTGGCTGAGGGAGTCGGGGTTTCTCAGCCTGGAGAAAAGGAGACTCAGGGGGGACCTTCTGGCTCTCTACGATTCCTTGACAGGAGGGTGAAGCCAAGTGGGGGCCGGGCTCTGCTCCCAGGGAACAAGGGACAAGGGGAAACTGCCTCAAGTCACACCAGGAGAGGTTCAGGTTGGATATTGGGAAAATTCCTTCCCATAAAGTGTTGTCCAGCCCTAGCACAGCCACCCAGGGCAGGGAGTCCCCATCCCTGGAGGGATTTAAAAACTATGTGGATGTGTCTCTTGGGGACATGGTTTAATGGTGGCCTTGGCAGTGCTTGGGAACGGTTGGACTCGATGGTCTCAGAGGGTTTTTCTAAGCTTAATGATTCCATGATCTGCAATGTTGTAATTGTGGGTCTTTTATTCTCTTTTCCTCGTCAGTTGGATATGAAAATAGACATTGAATTAGGAGGGGGTGGAACACGATGAGCTTTAAGATCCCAAACCATTCCAGGATTCTATTCCATGCAGAATTCAAGCTTTAATGTCGTGACTCAATTCCTTTTGTCTGTTATGTGTATTACTTGAGTTCGGATCACTTTATTAGATGAAACTTCAGCTGATTCCTTCATAAAATACCAGGACCTTTGCTGTTATGCAAGACAAGAACTGGAAAATATTGTTAGTGGCTGTTTTTTCACAGAATTCATCAACATCTAGACACAGATCCTCCTACGGTTTTATAAACTGGGCTGGGTACAACACTCAAGTTCCAGGCTGGCAGCCAGAGAGTCCTCACTGCCAGCAGGAGAATATTCACCAGCAGCTCCCTCTGCAAGTGTCAGCTGGGACCCCCAGCACCACCTTAATCATCTCAGGGATTGGGATCCTCCCAAAGAGCTCAGGAGAATGAATCAGCTCCATGTCTGCCAGTCTTGTGGCTGAGGAGGAGGAAGAGGAGTGAAGTGCTTGTACTGATCCAAGGCTGTGGGGAAGATGCAAATTGACATAAGCTTTTTCCTTCCTCAATTCTTTGCCTGGAAAAACCCACTTATCTTGTCTTCCGTGATAAAATCAACACCTGATCCTTTCTGGGCACCTTTTGGGCCTGCCATGAAAGCTGTGGAACCCTGAGCTGAATCAGTGGAATATCCACCTTTTCCAGAGCAGGGCACAAACCAATCCACCTTCCTGGTGGTATTTTTTCTGCTCTGTTGCATGTATTTTCCAGGACATCCAGCACTTCCCAGCTATGTCTGTGATGATGCCCATGGCTAAGGATTCTCCTTATGCCCTTCCTCCCTCTTAGAACCCAGGCTGTAGAGAAAATTGGAGTCTGAGATCTCGGGAAGTGCTGTAATTCTGCGCAGTTGCCTTTAACCAAAATACTCTGGTTTCTAAACTTATTTCAGAAGGACTAGTCATCCATGTAGTTATCCTTATTGGCTTAGGACTATGATAAAACCTTTCATGCCACCACTGCTTCCCATCTCCGACCATCCTGACAGCTGCAAGCTGCACCTCCATGCTGGTTTAGGAATGAGGAATTCCAGTGGTTGCATTACTTTAGGGCTGCAGGGGAGTGGCTGTATTTAAAAGCTGCACAGCATTTTAGAAGATATTAAAATTAATAAATTGAGCTTCAGTGGTTTCCTAAGCTTTCTCTTTTCCCAGGGAAAGCTGGTTGGTCTTTGTTAGGGAAGCCAGTCTGGATGCTGCCTGGATTGCTGTATTTATCCATTTACATGCATGATTTGGGAATCCACAGCAACCTTCTCATCCTGAGGAGAGGTGAGAGTGAACAGCCTTATTAGCAGCCTCCCAAATGAACTTTTGAAGGGGTAGGAAGTGCATCCTTCCCAGCACAGCTGGCTGCTCCGTGCATTTCTCCCAAATAAGTCCCCTGTAATGCTTCAGGAAACTAAGGAGGGCTGGAGTGCCTGCCCTACACCTCATCCCTCCTTGCTCAGCTCTTCTCTCCCTCTTGAAAGCAGAAGCAACAATTCTTCTACTTCTAGTATGAAATGTGTAGGGTAAATCTCCTTGCCTGATCACAGCACCTGTTTTTAATTTAATAAAATTATTTTAATTCAATTCTCCTCTATTTGATATATATGAGCTTCTTCAGCCACTTCAGCTGCAGTGGAAGGACAGAGAGGGGAGCACAAACGTTCCTTAATTCTGCCCAATGAACTAATTCATTGATCTCTTACAGTATCCAAGGTCTTTGTTTCCTTTCTCTGTTTCCATCCTGTCCTATTAATCCCTTAACACTCTGCAGCTTCCCACCAGTTTTCACCTGAATCCCCTTTTCTGGTACCAAAACTTTAACAGAAGAGGAGAGAAGATGACAAAGCCATTTGGGTTTGCTGAACTGAGCACACAGAGGGAAGTTGTGTGTGGGGGGGGGTACTTGCTGTTTTTGCTTGGTGTTGGCAGCACCAAGAAATCTCCTGATCCTCTCTGAAAAGAGGGATTTTGGGAAGAGGAGGACACCAAATGAAGAGAAAACCCAGAACATTTTGCAAAAAAACACAAAATGGTGTCAGTGGAGGTTCTGGGGCTGCACTGCCTGTTTGGGGGGTGGTGGAGGGTACAGGAACCTCCTTCTGCCTAAAATCAGCCATTATCATTCCAAACACATTTGGTTTTGCTTCCTTTCTATTTTAATGGGAAATGTATCTTTGTACTGTTTTGACAGGGCCTCACTGAAGCCATTTATTCTATTCTGTACAAGCTCTCCTACCACATATTTCTCCAAAGGATCTCAGTGCATTAAGCAAAACGACAGACATCTGCCAGGTTATTTTTTTTCTCTCAGTCTCCTCAGGAAGAAAATAAAGTGAATGCAATAGTGTCCTATTTTAGTAAGTTGGACTTTTCCCCTGTCCTCTTTTACATATGCATTTCTTTATTTTTTTATAATAGAGAAAACAAAGCCCAAGGAATGTACACTTCCCACAGAGCAATAATTGGTGACACAGTTATTACTAATATTTACTTCTTGACTCACTCCACATCCTCAAGTTTGATCCAGAGGTAGTTCTACGTTCTGGACACAAAGCTGTACTATCCCTCCACTGAGGAGCAGGAAGGAAGGTATCACCAATATTCTTCATCCTACTGGGCAGCTTTTTGGGTTGCAACACAGAGGATTGAGAATCCTGCACCATAACAGGGCAGAAATGGTAATGATGGAAATGGTAACCTGGAAATGATGAAAAGCATCACTCGGGTTGGTAAGTGAGAGCTCCACGTCAACAATGCATCCAAAAATACTCCTGAGTTACTGCCTGAACTGATCCCTTGGGCATCACCTCTATGGTGTTGGCACTTAAAGAATGGTTTGGGTTGAAAGGGATCTTAAAGCTCATCTAAACCATGATCTTAAAGATCATTTGCCTGACTATTGTGTGTTTGAGAGCTCAATAGATGTCTATGGGGAATGACAAAGGCACGGACTGCACAGCATTGGTCAGTGTAAGTCACTGAGAAGCGATCTTTTCCCAAGGCTGGCAGGATCTCGGGCAGATTTATGGGCATTAAGTCCTTTAGGATGTTTAGAGCTTCTTGATAATGAAAAATTTGTGCTCTTTAGTTGCATTTGGTAATTGTAGCACAGCAGTGTCAGAACTGTGAGCACTGCAGATTTCAGTGTTCAGTTCTAGTGTGGATTATGAGTGCTCAGGGCCTCTGGAATGTCTTAATGCCAGGGATGACTTCTTGGAGTTTACTTGGCAGATCAGTGGAGGGATATAAGAATAACACGAGCCTGTGATACAATCACAGCATGAGCTCTGAGGAGTTTCTTAATTTCATCCTCCTGGTATCAGCCCTCGCTACCAAGTTTCCAAGAGGATGTCAGGCAGCCAGAGGGCTGGAAAGGGAGGAGGAACACTTGGGGCTGCTGCTGCCAGCTCACAGGCAGCAGTAACAAGCAGGTCCTCCCCACCAGGGTGAAGCTCTGCTGTCTGTTCTCAGGCTTTGGAATTTCATCCATGACCATAAATCGTTGTCTGAACCAGGATTACTGATGTCTTGTTGCCAGGGAGTTAAAATCTGGGATGTGCTGCCTGGAGGCTGTGCAGGACAAAAAGCAAGATTTTAATTTTCCTGGCTTTGTAGTCTAGAAGAGTTTCTTTTAACCATTTGAAAATTCTGTGGCATAACTTGTATTGTTTGGTGCTTACAGTTAAGAGACAACTCTCCTAAATATTCCATACCCAACAACCAAGGACCTGCCTGAATCTAAACCCCGAGGATTAAACCTGGAATCTAGGGAATGATTGCTGAACTGACTTCTCTATGGAGTTTCACAAAGTTTGACACTGTTGCACACCAGACTCTCAACCACATTTCTCACACCTGACTCTGTCCAAGGCAGCAAACAGAGCAAGGGAAAATATCACCACTGCTCCTGCAAGTCATTGAAATGCTACAAATGGAGGGAAATGTTGGGAGTAATATTTTATTGGCAAAGGAAAGGATGAGGTGATTAAGTTATAACGGTGCAAAACATTCAGGAGAAATACTTTTCATGGCTGTAAAGATTCCAGCACTTCAGCATCATGTGCTCATGGAGGTTGTCCTTCTTCTGTACCCTTGTTTGTAATATTAAGTAATAAAGGAAATTCAGTATATACCTGAAATCATCATTTGAATTAGAAGTTTTGGCAGTCTTACACATTTTTTTACACATGTACAGAAATAAATTTGCCTTTGGGAGGGGGAATCAAAATTTGATTGATAATTTGTTTTATATTTTGTGTATGCAAAAAGAAACTCCTGTATATTATAGAGATCTATCAAGCAGTTATTAACTCTTAGTTTTATTGAGCTGGACAGCAGGACAGACAATCTTTTCTCCTCTTTATGATTATGTTGTACAAAACTTTCATTCAATATTGTCCTTTTACTGCATAAAGACTGGTTTATCAGGATCTGGTATGGTCTGGACTGTGGGTCTGTGGGATACAAGGCCATAGGATGGTACTTGAGCAGGAATTACAACACAGCAGCCCTTCTGTTCAGTTTTCAGAGCCTGCAGTCATTAATCCCTGGAAAAAATCAAGGGGCTGTGTGTCATCCACAAATAACCAGTTTAACTCTTAATTTAAAAGGTTTTATAATGAATGGATTTTATTTTTCTGTTCTGGACTCTGAGGTTTTGGGAGCTGGGGTGGGTTCTTTAAGCCTTTTAAATGCTGCTCCTCAGCCATGAAGACTGGAAACTTCCTCTTTTAACATGTGAACCAAGTTCTTCACATTATTACTCCAGAAACTTGCCCTTTGATGAAGACATCAAACACCCAAAGATCTTGCATGACAGCGAGGATCAAACAGGAGTTCCTGCCATAACGAAACCGTATAAAATGAGTTCTCCTTATCTCCCACATCAGGGGTGTTTGGGGGTGGTGTGACCATCACATACAGACATGACACACTCTGCCATTGCATCTTTAAGGTAGAAGCAGCTCTTGTTTGCCTGCCTGGCCCAGCTGTGCCATCACGAGTGTCCTGCCGTTTGTACCTTGCAGGGGGCTGGTGGTTCCTCTGTGTGTGGGGTGTCCTCTGTCCGTGCCTTTGAGCATTCCCTAAGGAGAGCCCTCAGAGCTGCTCCCTCCCCTGCTCTGCCGCTACGGATGCAAATATATTGATAAATTTGTGCTTTATTCCTGAGTGATTCCACAGCACCTCAGACTGATTTAGTTTGGAAGGGACCTTAGTGTGGACGTCGTTCCCCCCTCTGCCACGGGCAGCGATGCCACCCGCTAGACCAGGTTGCTCCAAGCGCCATCCAGCCCGGAATTGTGCTGGATTTGCTGCAGCCCGTGTGACAGAACTCACCTTGGCCCAGCGGGCTGCGGGCCAAACTCGGCCGGCGGCCGGAAAGGGGTCCCTGGGCTGAGGGGAGGACACGGGGCGGGCGGGGCCGGGGCTGGACCCCACCCGGGGCAGGGCCAGAGGCTGCGGCGGGGGAGGGACGGAGAGAGCGGCGAGGGAAGGGAAGGAGAGGAGCAGAGAGGGAAGGAGCGGGAAGGGAAGGAGCGGAGCCGGGAGAGACGGAGCGGTGCAAGGAGGGACGGACAGAGCGGAGCAGGGAAGGAAGGAGCGGAGCGGGAAGGGAAGGAAAGGAAAGGAGCGAGGAGGGAAGGGAAGGAGCAGAGCGGTGCGAGAAGGAGCGGATCGTGCCTCAGCCGAGCCGCCGGCGCAGCCCCGCGGTGCCGGCCCCGATCGCGCCTTGGAGCCGCCGCTCCGCTGCCATTCCCGCGCCATGGAGCGCTGAGGGGCTGCGGAACCTGCGGCCGAGCCACGGACACGCCGCCGGGCCGAGGTAAGCGCTGCCGGGGCTGGGGGGCCCTGCCCGGCCCTGCCCCGGGGGTCCCGGCGGGTCCCGGGGGTCCCGGTACCTGTTACGTGCCCGGGGTTGGGGAGCGCGCCCGGCGCGGGGCCGAGGGAGGAAAACGACTGAGTCACTTGTGGGGTGTTTGGGTGATTCCAGTAAGTTTGGTCCTATGGAATCACATGGCGTTAAGAACTGATAGTTTAAGGGGGGAAAAAAAAGGGAGGCCGGGGGGGGGGGCTTGTGGTTTTCCACAGAGCGAAGATGTACTTATTTGTTGATTTTAAATTATTTTATTTCTAGTCTTTCTACATTTTATGGATATTCCATCTGTATCTCTATATTCCTTCTGTTTCTTTCTATAAGCTTTCTATTCCAAATTTCTGTTGGAATTGCTCATTTTGTCCTGAACCTGTTAAGGTCCATTGAATCGTGTGCCCAGGATTTGTGTCCTCCAGCACATGGGCTGGGGACTGCCATGGCCAGGTTCCACCTCCAAAACAGGTCAGCCCTCGCCCAAAGCTCCCGAGCGATCTGCAGCCTTGGGTCCTCCTAAATCCTGGTGGGATCAGCCCTCCCGATGTTCATCTCCCGGAGACATTTCCCCTCCCAGGCTCTCCAGCTCTGCATCATGTTCTCTGACATGTGCTTTGAGTCAGTTTGTTTTTTCTGCTTCTCCTTTTCTCAGTTCGGTGCCTGGTGGGAGTTGTGAGTTTAGGGAGGATGTGGAAGTTGAGTTTCCTTGGTGTAACTCCACATCAGCTCCGCGACAGCAGCTGCCTGTAAGCCCATGGAGCAAGGAGAGCTGCTCCTTTCCCCCCTTGGGGTGGAGGTTGAGGAGTGATAAATCAGTTCTGATGTGCAACAAGCTATTCAGTGTAGGTCTCTCGGGGTAGGATGTAGCCATGAAGGTATTGGGTTGCTTTGTGTGGTGCTCAGCATGTGTTGCAATAGGAAATGTCCCAAGAGATCACCTACACTGAGGAGAGAATTCTTGAGAGATTTATAAATTTTTAGCAGAATTCATACAATGCTTTTTATCTTTTTCCTCTGAAATTCTGATGTCAGCAGCCAATAAGGTGAATAATTGGATTTGCATGTTGTAAAGCCAATGAAACACAAAACTTTTTAGACCAATTTGAGAGAGATGCCTGTTTGCTGTGTCCCTCACTGGTCCAGAGAGGGTGGCTGGGTTAGAAGTAAATCTGTGATACATAAATCATCTGGAATCTAAAGCTCTTTCATACGAGTGCTTTTCTAGTGCACTTTTTAGGTGTACTGGCTGCATATAGCAAATTATTCATTGTAATTATGTTTCTCTTGTCATCTAATCTGTTTTAATAATTTTCCATGTGCCTGCTCAGGTACTCCACGTACAGCTATATCACCCTTTATCCTCATCTTTAGACATTTTAGATTCTAGTAAATAATTTTTAATGTAATGCTTTAATGGGAACCTGAAGTAAAATGTGAGATTCAGCCTTGTTGCTGCTTCTTCCAAAATCATATTCAGGTTTTTCCTCAACCAACCCTGTATTTACTTCCCAGCTCTTTTCACGTCACATGGAAACCTCTCCTTGTTCAGCATTCAAATCCTTGCTCCAGAGCCTGACTTATCCCGCAGGAAGCTTAGACCAGATTAGCTGACTAATCGTCTCTGGGAACACCAGTCTCGTTTAAAAAGTCATTACAATCAACTCTCTTGAATTCCCATATTTGAAATGAATAACCATGGATAGATTTGTGAAATCCTTCCTAAAATGGTAATTTTAAGTGCTGATAAGTTTGTTTTACCCAAACACCCCTTCCTTGGGGTGATCTGCCCTGGTATAGATGTGGGAAGTCCTTACAAAGTGAGGAAAATGGTGAGAAAACAATGCTTAAAAATACCTTTAGTCATTTATATGAAATGCCTCTTATGCAAATAAAGCATGTAAGACTTTACACTGGTTCCATCAGTAAATAAAATAGTATAATTAGGGCAGTAGGATAAATCCAACCTTAGCAGATGAAAAAAAACTATTAGAAAGGTGTAGAACAAATAATGATTGGAAAGCACTCCCATAAACTTGATGACTGTTGCAAACAGATTTGTGTCTACTTTAAATATTACCTCTAAAGCAAAGGGATATTAATCTGATGTTATTACTCATGCTCTGGGTGTTCTTTTTGCCCCTGTATTTCCCTTAGTTGAGAGAATTAAAATAATTTGTCAGCTTCACTCTGGGCTTCTTGCTGCTGCAATGTTTTGGTTTCAGGCAATGCAGAGGAATGGTTTAAGTGGTGTAGGTAAAACATTTTAGCTGGATTTCTTTAATTATGAAAACAGCTTTCAGCTTGAAAAGCTTGTTTTTACAAGAAAAGAACAAATTGATAGGATCATGTTCCTTGCTAAAAACATGCAGGAAAGGCCAGTTTCTCTTTCCTCTTAGTTCTCTGAGTGTAAAATGCAATTGGTTCCATTAATCTGGGAGGCCTTCATGCCAGTACATCCCAAATAGTTTAAGGATATAGCCCTTATTCAGGTTAACAAGTTAGAGAGAATATGATGAATGATACAGAGAAAGTAATTTAAGAACCTTTTCCCTGGTCATGCAATAGAAAAACAAGTAGGCATGTAGCATTCAAGACTTATAATTTAATTTTTTAATTTAATTTAATTTATTTTTTCATTAGATGTCCAATTAGAGCAAGGGAATACTTGCCAGAGAGCTGCTCAAGCACAGAACTTGAATCCAAAATAATTATTGTAAATCACAGAGGTGTCCAGAAGTCTGAGAAACTTTGCAAATACTAAAAAGAAAATTTTGGAGATCAATAATAATAATAATAATAAAGATATAACTGGTTATCCCTCATAGCTTAAGCCACTGTCTGAGAAATAAGACTTGGAGGAAACTTTCTGGGAGAGCAGATTATTCCGTGTCTGCCTGCAGTGGGATTTCTTGCACTTTGTGTTGCAGCATTTGGTGTTACTGTGAGTGATGAGGGAATAGATGAGTGGATGGGGAGGGATTAGATCTGTGCCTCTTCAGGTGCTTACAAAGTGTAATTCTGGAAGTGCACATGTGCACTCTGAGTTTGGCACTTCCTCATGTTTGGCCACTTAATGGTACACTTTGTTTATTCATAAATCGAGGAGAAAGAGCCAGAAAATTCCCCTACAGTTGTCTTTGTTCTCCCTTTTTTTTTCTGTCCATGTTGGGGTTTTGTGTGTGTGGATTGAGGGATTTGTTTCCTCCCCTCCATCCATCTCTTTCCTGAAAGTTCTCTCCTCTTTGGAGGCCAGGCAAAGAAGGTTATGGATATTTTTACCAATGAGGAACCAAGACCTGGAAGAAGTAAGGACAGTCTTGGTGGTACTGAAAATGTAGGTTGGGAATTGGGACAGTGTAGAGCAAAGGTATTGTTTAGAGTGAGTTATTTTATGTAGTAAAAAAGTAGCTTATTTGGGGTAGAATTATAAAACTTGGTACCTTATGGGCTGAACATCTTTACTGTTAAGTTGTTAAAGAGTTGAGAGACGGGTAAAAGTTGTGCCAGCACAAACAAATGGCTTGTGATGGGCTGTGGGATAGTGGGTGAGGCTGGGTTGGGTTTAGTGTTGGAGCTCAGGAGGACGTGGGTGGGTGATACAGAGTTACCTTTGACTTCTGTGAAGTTACAGTAGGTTCTGGTGGGGTGGAAGGAGCTCAGAGGTGCAATATGGCATAAAAAGCCACTGGGAAAGGGATGGGATCTGTCACAAGTTTAGGTGTTTCTCCCCATGTGTGGAAGTGCTACGTGTAGTAGTGTGGCTAAAATTAGGGCTGGCAAGCTGTGGGTTGATGACTGTTCATTTCTGTAACACCAGTAAGGGCTGATACTAACAGGGGGGTGCCTTGAAGGAGAAGTCTTGACTAGATGGTAGTTAAAGCCACAGCCCACTCAGGTTGAGTTTCTCAGCATGGATTTGGAAATGAGAGCACCAACCACACCAGAAGTGTGCTGAGTTATGGTCTTTAAACTGTGGCTGGAGCCAAGCAGGCAAAATTCCCTTTGATGGGCTCTGAGGATGAGCAGCCTTGCTGAGCTGGAGTTAAGATCCAGGTTTCCTTTAAAACTTGCTATGGTTCTATAATTCCCTGTTGGACACTCACCTTTGTGAGCAATGATGTAGAGGCTGCTTTCCTGCCAGCAGGAAAGGTTTTTAGAGCCTTCACTCCAGGAAGGATTCCATCCCATACTGACCCTTTCTTGACAGTAAACTGAACCATTTGTCCCTTGTCTTTCTGGTGTTACCTTTTATAATAATTGTGTGTTAGACCCTTTAGTGCCCTACTCCAGAAACTTCTTCAAACCAAGCTGTGGAGGCCATCCTGGGGTAGCCAGAGCCCAAGGAATATCCCGTCTGAGTGCTTACAGGAAAGATGAACTTGATCAAAAAGAGCTGCAGGCTTGAATTCTTGTATCATTGAAGGCTCTAAATCCTTATTATTACCCTTCTGAGGTATTTTCCTCACTGTTTGCATTCCATGCTCTGAAAATGAAAGTACTAAGTTGACTGCGATTTTTGAAGTTTTTTTTATAATTGAAACACAGTTAACTCAAAGGAGCTTTCCTTCTCAGGTGCTTAAAGCCTCTGAGATTTCACTGTGGCTTGACCAAGAAATCTTGTAGCATTTCTGTTTTCCTGTGGGCTTCGGGTGATTGGATGAAGTGCCAGTATTCCAGTGCATGATGTACTCTCTCATATATTGCATTAATTTCTGGTAACAGAAAAGCAGTGGAGGCCACCAGGATCTTTTGCATCAGAGAAGTTGAGGTAACTGATGTCCTCTTTGT
The DNA here is from genome assembly GCF_003984885.1 of Neopelma chrysocephalum. NCBI lineage: Eukaryota > Metazoa > Chordata > Aves > Passeriformes > Pipridae > Neopelma > Neopelma chrysocephalum. The sequence continues at coordinate 1,778,577 of NW_020897760.1, forward strand.
TCCTTGGAATGTCAGGAGTGTTGCCTGGAAGAGGATGGAAAACTTTCTGTGGAAGGTCTGGGCCATGTTCCAATGGGAGCACGAGGATGCAAACTATGAGATGACATTTTTGAGGAATACTTTGAATGTTGTTTGCTGCAGTGCATCTCATTTGCCAACAGCTGCCTGTTGAGAACATTCAGCTGACCTGCCCCAGCTGCTAAATGGTTAATATGTACTCATTTGCTCTCTAATTAATTTGCTCTCTGTTAATACCCTACGTTTGACCTGATTTAAGCAGCAGATTTTGCAGGGAGTGGTGGCTGTTTCTGGCAGGATCTTTGCCTTCCATGCAGGAAGGGTTGGTGAGCAGCACAGGACTAGAATGACACAGAACAGGTAATAAAAGGCTGACCAGAAGAGTAACCACACAGCAGGTACTAATACCTGCTTTATCAAATAATTTTCAGCTCTCAGGAACTAGGACAGGGATTGTTCATGTGATGTTTGCAATGAAAGAATGGTTTTCACAAGATATTCAACGCAGAGCTTGTGAAACAACACCCTGTTCTACGAGTGAAGAAGTAGGAAGAGAGAAAAGGGGAAAGAAAGGTCAACTAAAATAAATCCAAGGAAACGATAAGGTCTGGAGGCCTACACAGAGCCAGGCAAAACAGCAGAATGGGGAGCAGCAAATAAGGTGATGCCACGATGTGGGTTTGTAAGTCATGTCTGCAAGAGAAGTCAGCTCTGCTCTCCTAAACCCAGGAATAAGCTCAACCTGTTGTAGAGACAATATTCGTGAGGTGGTTGTGTGTTTTTGACAAAGGTATCTCAGGGCAGGTGCACAAGGCAACCACAGAGAGCTCACAGAGGATTTTCTCCTCAGTATTCTTTCAGATGCTTTTCTTTCATTACAGTGTTTCTAAACTTGTAAACAAGAAGCTGACCCTTTCCTTTGCTAGAATAAATAACCATCATATTTTCAGTTTTGATTTTCCCTGGAGTCCTGGTGAACTCAGGTGCCACTGACACATACAACCAACAGTGTTCTTCCTGGGAACCAAGTCAAATAAAGTGACTGCCTGCAGCACAGAAGAAATCTGGGAGTTGTTGGGAGCTGCGGTGTTTTCTCACTGATGTGCAAAAATCAGGTGTGGTACCTATACTGTGGCATGCCAAGAAAAATGAGGAGAAATTTCCTTTGATGGAGGAACCTTCTTGTTGCTAAACAAAGCTCACCCTCTGAGACACACAGATTGATCTGGATTGAATGTTTTCTGCCTGTAAGATGGGCACCCAGGGACAAATTACTCCTGAGCATTGGGGGAAGGATTAGTACCATGCTCAGCTCAGAAAATAAATTCTTGCAATTGATTTTTGTTTCATTCATGCTTTTGTAATTCAGTAATTGCTCAAGGAAGCAATAGGCTACATCCCACTTGAATAAACAGCACCAAAAAAAAATCTTCTGAAATTGCCAGAGCACTTGTTAAATGTGAAAGATAAATCTGGTGTGGAGCTCCTTGCAAGGGGGATACTTTCAAGAGTGCTTATAAATAGTGAGAACAGGAACTTCAGGAGAAGAGGAATCCAAAATGATTAATCCTCGGGAGTAACCACTGCTGAAACTCCAAGCCCAAATAACAAGCAGAAAATAATCCAACAGCACAAGAGCTCTTGAGAAGAAAATAAGTATAAGACATATGGAAACCTTCAGGGTGAAGCTGCTCTGTTTGATGGGATTCTGTTCAAAGCAAATCATATTCTCAGGATGCACAGTGTGCTCAGGAATACTAATCACAAATCTCCCAGTGCCTGAGTGTGGTGCAGGAGCTGAACCCACTGCTGCCTATTTTGGTCATGCCACTGGAAGAAAAGGTGTCCATGGAGAACATTTGCAATCCCTTGGAATCAGCTTCAGCTTCAACTTCTCTTGCATCAGCTTGGAAAATTGTCACTGAAATAGTACAGGATTCTCCCATTTTTCATCTGGGAATAGGTGGTCATGGTCTGAGTTCACCAGCCATGCTTGGGCAGGAGCAAAGCACATTTGGAAGGGGGATGTTAAGTGTCATTTGGAGAGTGCTGAACTCGGTGTGTTCAGCTGGAGAAGAGCAGACTGAGGGGAGACCTCATTGCAGTTACAACTTCCTTGGGAGGGGAAGAGGAGGGGCAGGCACTGATCTCTGCTCTGTGGGGACCAGGGACAGGACCCCAGGGAATGGCCTGGAGTTGTGTCAGGAGAGATTTAGGTTGGATCTCAGGAAAAGGTTCTTCCCCCGGAGGGTTGTTGGGCACTGAACAGGCTCCCCAGGGCAGTGGTCACAGCACCAAGGCTGCCAGAGCTCCAGGAGTGTTTGGATGCTGCTGTGGGGCACCTGGTGTGACTCTTGGGGATGGCCCTGTACAGGGCTAAGGGTTGGACTGGATAATCCTTATAGGTCCCTTCCAACTCAGCATGTTCTGGGATTCTGTGATTCTTCCAGAAGTTCTCAGCTTTCCACTGAGGAAAACTCTCTTGGTAAATCTTCTGGGATTCTCAAAGGAGAGCAGGAAACTTATCCCAGGTTGTCATCCTTGATAGTTTTTAGCAGCTTCTCCAGGAGCCTTAATGGTGAGGTGCCAAGCAAGAAGAGCAGAGCTGGGGGATGCCGTCCTTGGCTGCTGATCCTGAGGATTTCATGGCAGGTTCTTAGCTGAGATAACTCCAAACCAGGTACATCATAGGAAGCTCTAGACCAAGGATTGCTACCATTACAATGAATATAATAGTTGTTAGGATTCCCTTCTCCACTGGTTCTTCCCAGGTGTGCCAGGCTGGGAGAAGTCAATGTGCCTCAACTGGTTTTGTGTCACTTTTCTTCTTCCCTTCATTTCTTTGTCTGCCTCAATTCTGCATTTCCTTTCTAGAATTCATCCCAGAATTTCTATTCTAAGACCTCTTCACTGCACCTTCCTAATGAATTATGTATGTATGGAACTTACAGACCTTTGGGTGAAAAGCATTTACTAAAGGGAAATACTTGGAAAAGCAGGATGATTAGAAGCCTGGCATTTCTATAGCTCCTATTTTCCCGTTCTGAGCTTGTCCTTTGCTTTCAGCATATACAGGATATTTTGGGATCCTGAAATCCCCTGCTGCTATTGGTAGAGTTTGAGGTGTTACTTGTGTGTGTCCAGTATTCCCCCTGTTCCGTAGGTGAATTGTGCCCATGTATTTTTTCCATTTTTCTTATTTCTGGCAGAGCCACGGGACCATTGTGGTTTTTTTCAAGCTGCTTGTGGGTCACTGATGAATCAATTAAATTCTAAATGGAAGATTTTAACTGCCTTTTCTCAGAAAGGCAAGAACAAGGCAGTGTTCAAATAAAGTCAGGCACAAGAACTGTAAAAATAAATCCTTGTTTACTTCATGCTTGGTTTCTTTCTGGAGCCAATTGGCATATTCACAGAAAACCAGATATTTTTTAAAAAGGAAAAATGGCTAGAAGGAAGTAGAAAGACACATTCTTTAGCATCTTTCCTTGTTTCTTAGTCATCCACTATTAGTGTAAAACTATTTTATACTGTCCTGGTGTGAGACTCCTGTCATGGAATAGTTAGAATGAAATTAATTCCTCAGTTCAGTTATGTGTAATAAAATTTAGGAAGAATTTGGTAAGCAACAGATAAGATATTTGTTTATACTCATGTAAAAATAGAGAAGCTTTATGATTAAAAAATAGTAACTTAGCTCTGAGTAGACTCTTACTGACTTTGTGCACATCAATAGAATATACTGGTGAATTTTTCTAAATTAAATATTGCTGTTCTTTTGTGCCCTGAGGTGTTCCTATGGTGGACTTCACTTGTTGCTCTCACTACCAGGAGGAATTGATGCTGACTGTGAGCACCATGGTTTCTTTATAAAACAACAAAAAAGCAGGAGACACCTTCTAAACTCCTCCCATGGAATGGCTCATACTTCCACGTCTCTCTTTACCAGGAGGAAGCTCATGCTCCTCTTCTGCTTCACCGTAGGGCAGTGGAAATGATGCCTCATAAAGATGAGGTGCCTCCTTATCCTTAAGGAAACTAATTTTCCATGCTGGGATTGATGCATTAGAAAAGGCATTTGCAGTCAGGCCCCCCCCCCCAAATTCCCTTCTTCCTTCCCATAATTCACTCTATATTTAGGCCCTGCAATGAGGTGCAACTCCTGGAAGAATTTTTGCTCTTGCTTTTTCCATTTTACTCTACAGAGATCTGTAATAATTTCTTTATTTGATAGGTCTTGTGACTGTTTAATGGATCCAAGACCTGCTGGTGTTGGTGGACACCAGCACTTGCTTCCCAGTTTAGCACTGTAAAACTGAAATGGGAGTGTTTGGATCAGAGTTCAGCTGTCGGGTCTGGGCTCAGCTTTTTTTGCATGGATTAGGCTGGGCAAAGCTTTGAATTTGGTTTTTCAGTGCTGTAGCTCTGCTGAGCTGCTGTTTGGTATCGGCACAGTGCAGGAGGTTTTCCTGGTTCTGCATATTGGCTGTGGGTTTGGGAAAACATAAGTGATAGTTATAAAACTAGTGATAATTAGAATCTCTAGTGGAGGGTTCCCTGCCCATGGCAGGGGGTGGAATGAGGTGGTCTTTAAGGACCCTCCCAACCCAAAGCAGTCTGGGACTCTATCATAAAACCATCTTAAGGTCTATGATTCCATTATAAAACCAGCTTAGCTCTACCTGCCCCATCCCAGATCCATGGCACTCCTATCTCTAATACTTCAGGATAAATACATCCATGTTTTGTTGGTTATTCCCATCACTTTTAATCCAGAGCACATTCAGTCTCTCTCTACATTAGTTCCAGCTACTTTGTGGTTATATAAACCAGATTTTCTTTGAGAAATCTTATAGTTTTCAGGAAACAAAGCCTATTTTGAGTTTCATTATTGATGTTGTGCCTTTGGGAGCGAACAAGTTGTGCCTGGATTAAGTGAAGTGCAGTCCTGTGGCACCCACAGCTACTTTATACTGGTTTTGACATCAGACATATGAATTTTTTGTATGTGTGTTTACAGTGATTGGTTCTTAAAGGGTACATGTAGGTGTCTAACAACTGCACTTCTTAATCAGAGTAATTAAATTCATAAAAATTAGTCATTTGAGATTAAAAAAATGCAGGCAGCATAAAATCGTTCCCCCCGTGTTCTTGTATTTATCTGTGCATCCTTGGTGACTAAAGCACAGGGCATGTTTTTACACTGTAAATATAATCAAAGTTATAATTTCTACGATTTTTTTTTTGGATATAAAATAGCTGGAGAAGATTCCTTTCCCTGTTGGAAGTCTGTGAGCTCAGATCATCTCTCCTTTTTCTGCAGAGGAGGGTGAAAGGAGTGTTCTCCATATGTCTGGGGGGTTAAAATTATCCCGAGTGCTGTGTGGTGATGGTTCTGCAGATGAGCTCAGTTCTGCAATCCACACCTAAAATTGGGAAATCTAAATGGAGAAAGCAGCAGGAATGTTTCATTCCTGAGTGGTTCAAGCTGTAGGAAGTTCAGGTTCTCCGTTGCACCCCGTTGTCTTCATACTTATGGTCTGGCCCTTTGAAATGGGACTTTTTTCTTTCAGTGAGCAGGAGACAGTTTCTAAAAATAAGTGTTTTAAGTGATATTGTAATTTTCATTTATTGACTCTCTGGGTATCTGCCAAAACTTCTGTCAGAGACCTGCAGTCATTTGTAAGGATTCACAGACTGTCTTTCAAGCCTGTGAGAGGGAAAAGATGTGGTGACTCCTCTTGCCTCAAACTGTGGAGGAAGGGAAAAAGCCCACACCTAATACTTGCTCCTGGATGGACATACAGCAATAAATTTGGGAGAAATTCCTTACTATGAGGGTAAAATTCAGGTTGCCCAGAGAAGCTGTGGCTGTCCCATCCCTGGAAGTGTCCAAGGCCAGGTTGGACGGGGCTTGGAGCAACCTGGGATAGTGGAAGGTGTCCCTGCCCATGGGGATGAGATAAGCTTTAAGGCCCCTTCCAACCCAAAGTATTCTGGAATTCTGTGATTCTATGAGACCAGTGCTGTTTAATCCCTGTGTGAACGGAACAGGCAAGTGCCCTCCTTCCCTGCCATCCAGGCTGAGGAAGCTTTTCTATCCTCCCCATCCCATGGTGCCCTCAGGGGAAGTGAAGTCTCCTCTTTTCTCCTCTCTTGGGTAGAGGTGGCACTTGTGATCTCCAGCTCCAAAGTCAATACAACAGAAAATGAAAGGGGCTCATTCTACTCACTGCAACACCTCAGGACCTTGGGATTATCCTTGAGTTCCTTGCATTTTCCTGCCGCAGAGGTCTGGTCATACCCTTAGGCTGTGAAATGCAGACCTAATAAATTAGATTCTGATTCTCCTTTACTCAGGCTCTCAGTGGCTTTGCTTGCAAAGGGCTCAGTCTCTCTCTTATGTGATGCGTTAGAAATGCTGCTCCCAGCCAGGTTCTGAGCTGTTCTGTGCTCTGTGTTTACTGTAGAAAAACAGCTGAGGGGACATATTTCGCAGTTATATTTTGGGCATCTTGTTTGTTTTGAGGAAAAAAACCCATTTCCTTCTATTCTGAGTTCTCAAAGGAAGGAATATGAGCATTTCCTTATCTCAGTGGAAGCAGATTTATGAGGGGAGCACCTGAATGTTGGAGCTGGTTAGGAATGAAAGAGCCTTTGGAAAGGAGAAGAGAAGCAGTGATATAGAGCCTCCCCCTAAGTCCTGTATGAACAGATGAAACTGAATGTAATTAATAAGAGAAGAAATCCATTAAGTTGTTATAGTAACTAGGGAGCTAAGGTTGAAAATGTATGATCTGAGTGACTCAGCTCTGGGGGAAGGGATCTGAAAGCCCACACAGAGCTGGCAGCTTCCCTTTCCTGGGGCTCCTCTCTGTCCATGCCCTAGGAAGCTCCTGTGGAGGCACCTTGCATGGTCAACGCTCTTCCCAAACCCTTAAGACAAGCTTATTCTCCCTGCTGCACCCTACGCCTCATGTTTATCTGCCTCTCCGGTGATCCTTGAAGAAAGTTGGCAAAACTCACCCAAAAGAAGTGATAGTGGGAGCAGTGCCAGGTCTTTCCAAGAGGCTCTTTCCTAGTGGGGAATAAGGAATCTGTGGGTTCTTGTGTCCTACAGAGTAACACCACCCCATTTCTGGAGATCCCTTGGAAGGAGGTCATCTACTGAATTTATTCCCTATAATTTATGTGGGACCTTACACAAAAAAGTACGTTGATTTGGTTGACCTCATTAAAAACTGCTCATGTAGAATGTGGGAAAGGGTTGATTTATTTGTGTATCTATGTATTTTCATTATTTGCAGCCCATGTTTTCTCAGGATGCAGCTGCTTCCCCAACAGTTCATAAACATTTACCTGCTTCCCTCCAGGTGTTTATGTCAGGGAATGCCGTGGATGAATGGAGAACAGTACAGAAATCTGGGATGTTTATTTTAGCTTGGTGGGAAGATGTCTCTAGTGAAAGATGTCTCCCTCTCTCTTTAAGGACCATCCCAAACCATTCTGTGATTCTGCGTTTCCCAGTATATCTGGTTCTCAATATTTAGTTCTGCATCCAGAATTAATAATAAACCTTTGCAATAGCAAAGGCTTGTTATTTCATAATTCTCATGATTGTGTGTAGCCTCTGCCTTAGGAACAACCAAGGTTTTGTTGAGAAATTAATTGCCTAATGGCATCTCTAAAGCTGGAATGCTAACGTAATGCTCTATGTTGATCTGAAAATCATTAGGGAATGACTAGTGGTTTATTGCATCTGTTCAGTTAAAAATTAATATTAAAAAGGGTAAGAATTTGGATCTATTAAAAAAAAATACAGAGGTAAGAAGCTGACTGTTGAACAACCTGTGGAGATTTCTCTGTATATGTTGCAAAGAGACCTTTGCATACGAACAGTGCATGCTTTATTTATTCTAGCATTCATTACATTTAAAAGTACGTCAAAGAGCATTACATTTTTACATTTGCATTTTAAAAATGCATGAAAAATAGTAACAATTATATAGATTTATTATTTCTCTTGCAATGAGAAGTATGCATTTCTTTGATGGACTACATTCTTTCAAGTTATTTTGATCAATACTTTTGGAAAAAAAATAAAAAAAAAATGAAAAATATTCCTGAAGCATTTAACATACACACACACACATATATTAAAAATATGTATATATATGTATACAATTTTTATTAATTGAAAAACTTATTTGGTTAGGCTTAATGGTATGGGAAACTCAAATATCAGTCCAAGCATTGACAAGCAGTCCAACCAATGTGGTGAGATAGTGGCATGAAGAGATATCCTCACTCACTTTCTCTGAAGTTATTTTGTTTCATGCATAGCACAAATCATACACATTCACATATGGGATAATGAGAATCCAGAGTTAAAAGACTATGGAAGAAAGAATAGGTAAGGCTGCAGATTCTGTTTATAATTTGAGACATGTTTGGTCCGATTTCTCAGCTTCAGTTACTTTATGTTTATGTAGAATTTATGTGCTGTAGGTAGATGTTCATTTCTGGTGAAATTTAAGGATGTCCAGCTGCCTAATTTCTGATCCAAACCTAACGTTTTATCTGCCAGCAATTAAGATGAAAAGTAATCAGGTTCCATTTACTCAATAGAAAGGTCTGTTATCACTGGATTATCTTAAGGTTCCTTCCTACCCAAACCATTCTATGATTCTGTATTCATACAAGATAAATGCATTATATATTTAACTGTGCCAAAATTGCAGGTGAGTATTTGGTTGTAGTAAAGAGTTCAAGAAAATACTCTTGTTCCTTGTATGATATGGGATTTTTTGATCTGCTCCTCACAGGAGTGACAAGGACAAGGTGAAAAGCTGATACTTTTTTTTTTTAACCTCAGTAATTATATTCTTCAACTGTAAGAAAGATGATGATATTTTGCTTTAAATTTGGTAGAGAGAATAGTACCTGCTGTAAACCTGGTCTAGTGGAAGGTGTCTCTGCCCAGGGCAGGTGGTGAAACCAGATGGACATTAAGGTCATTTCCATCCCAAACCAGTCTGGGATTCTGTAATTTTGTAGATTGTTTGTCTTGTGACATAAAAAGATCATGTCATGTCCACATCATGCTGTTGTTTTGCACTGGAACAAGTTAAATTATCAAGTATTTTATTTCTGGAAAGAAGATACATGAGGGAATACATGAGCATCTGTGGCCAAGAGAATTGCCTGTTTTAAAAAGAACTCAAACAATTCAAATACATTCTTTTGCTTTGTGGCTGCAAAGGTGAGGAACTGCCTTTTACCACCAAATTTTCAAATCTTTTTAGAAGAGGAATATTAATTGGAGTTTCCAGCCTCCTCTTCAGCAGTAGTTGAGCTTCTCTTGCTTTATAGGCCAAAGACAATTATTGCATCTACAGATACCAGTGTTGACTTTGCACAGAATCATGATTTGGGTTGGAAGGGACCCTAAAGCCCATCTAGTTCCACCCCCTGCCCTGGGCAGGGGCACCTTCCACTATCCCAGGTTGCTCCAAGCCCCGTCCAACCTGGCCTTGGACACTTCCAGGGATGGGGCAGCCACAGCTTCTCTGGGCAACCTGTGCCAGGGCCTCACCACCCTCACAGGGAAGGATTCATTCCCAATATTCAATCCAAATCTGTCCTCTTTCAGCCTAAAGTAATTTCGACATCAAGACTCCCTTTTCAATTGCTGTAATTGCTGAAAATTGCCCCCTGTGTGCAGAGAAATAGGAATTTTCTGGATGTGACCAGGTTGGAATTCCTCTGACCATGCTTTGAACAACCTGGGACTGTCATAAATCCCTATATTTTGGACTTTCCAGTTCTGCAGTTCCCTTTGCACCTTTACCATTGAATAATTTGGACATATATTTGAATTTTGACAATAATTTGAAAAAAAAGAAAAAGAACCAGACTTTTTGTGGGGACACACAAAAGGACTGAGACATGGAGCTCATCCCTGTGAAATGATAATTCCTTGCTCCAGAGCACTGGGATGCTGCAAGGAGGGGTTACTGAACAGGGCTCTCTTCATTAATTGCACTCTTTGAAGTGATTGAATTGGATAAAAACTTTCTAAAGTGTTCAGCAAGAGGCAGACACCGAGTGCTGAAGTATCACCCCCCATAATTAAAGGTTTGAAGAGTTTTTAATAACCAGGGAAAAATTACAATGAGAAGTTTGAAGCAAATGTTCACTTTCACCTCAGTTAACAGCACTTGATTTTGGAGCAAATTGCAGAGTGAGCTGAAGTATTCTTTCATTTCTTTAAAAAAATGCTGATAATTTCAGCCTGGAATCTAAGATAATGCAAATATTTTCCCAACAAGCAAAATATCAGATACTGAAGAAAAGAAAACAGCAGTAATGTAAGGAAACAGTAACATCTGCTTTGGCTACAAGTAAAATCCTGGAATAAGAAAGCTTAAATATTCCTCTAAATCAATTTTTTTCCCTAAACCTCCTGTTATAATTTAGTGTTGTCATAGATGCCTCTTAAAATATATGAAGTGATATATTGTAACAGATGTGGTCTTAGCCAGTGGCTGGTAGAAAACGTGTGTGCTTGCAGAAGACCAAATGCTTTTCCTTTTAGTCTTCATTTTCTTTTTTTATTGGATGGGCAGACAGAAATTTCATTCTGGAAATTGCAAGCGTGGAAAAAAACCCAGGATAAATCAAGTTTGTAGTTGATCATCATGTCTTTAATACTCCCAATGGCTTTGCCTTTGCAGGTGAGATGTGGAGTTGAATTGGAATTATTCTCTGCTCCTGGATGAAAAGGGGACTTTCTGTAAAGGGATGATGTGCATGTTCAAGGGTATTTTATAAAATTTATAAAATTTTTGAACCTATGCACCAGAGCAGGGAATGATTATTCCTGTACTTAATAACAGAGCTATTGCTGCACAAAATCTGTGATCTAAGAAAAGAAATCCTTTTTATTTCATTAACAAAAATGATGCTGCAGACAGGCAGTGTTAGAAACAATAAATTGTGTGTGGCTGGATGCTGTTACCCTACGAGTAACCTCATTTTGTCCTCATTTAGCAGCACACAGAGGTCTCTCCCTGACTCCGATTTCCCCTTCCTTGGACTCCTTAGAGGGCTGTCTTTTATGAGCAGTTTAGGATGAAGGATTTATGGAGATGCAGTTTATCAGCTGCAGAATCCTTGTTCCTGGGGAAGGGAGGTGAAAACCACCAGCATCTGTTTGCCCTGGCACAGAGCCCCATTTTTTCCCATTTATTTGGTTTTTTTGTGTGTGCCTGTGGTCAGAAGAGCTGGTTACCTGGTCTCTGTGAAAGCATTTACTCTAATGGGCCGTGGGATGGGTTTGGCCCCCAGCAATGAAATTGTTTGTTTGGGTGGTGTTTCCTGGCCCACAGGGCTGTGTTTCTGAGGACATGAAGGACCTACCTGAGCATCACTGTCTTGGACAGAAAACCATGGGGCTGCTTCATGGAGAGCTCCTTTCCCAGGTGCTGTTTGAAGATGCTGCTGTGTCCTGCTTGTTCAGCCCCTCATATCCCATTTTATAAGTCATCTGGAAATCATGGAATGGTTTGGAAGGGACCTTAAAGCCCATCTCGCTCCACTCCCTGCCATGGGCAGGGACAACTTCCACTAGACCAGGTCACTCTTTTGCAGATCTCAGCTTTAATTTGGTTCTCCAGGGACCTCTTGCTGTCCTGATTTTTCATTTCATCTTTCCCCACTATTCTTTAGTGTTTTTTCAAAATCAAAGGTAAAGTTGGGAATATTCCTGTGTTACAAGGTTTCTGGAGGATGTGTTCTTCCAAAGATGGTCTCTATTTGTAGGCTTGATTCTGCTCTTCTGAGCTTGGGGTCATTGTGTGTCTTTGCTGCACGGCTCTAATATTAGAAAGAAAAATTAAAGGAAAAGAATCCTTCTTGCCACCTATTTGAACTTTCCTCTTTCCATAAAAACCGCGGGGGAAAGAGAGATCTGAGGATCTGAGAACATTTCCTCTTGGAGCAGAGCAACCTCTGGGTGAGTTTAGGAAGGGAAGAAGTAAATCAGGGGCAGGAAATCAAGGAAATCAAGGGCTGCATTAGCTGGTGGTGACACGCTAAGTTTCCCCACACTGTTGATCCAGCTAATCCCAAGGGATCCGCAGCATTTCCCTTATCTGTGGAGCCCAGCAAGGCTTAGTGCATTATACTCCTTTCCCAATAAAAACACAGAGGGAACATGAAGTCTATTTTTTAAAAAATCAGCTTAAAAATCTAAAGGGGGAAAATTTGCCTGGCGTGCATTTTCTGGGGGTTTATTTTTAAACTGATTTTTTTTTTTAAGCATCATAATAATTGTTCTTTGCTCTCTGAGTGCTGTTCAGCTGCTTTCCGAGGAGTGGGAGGCTCTGCCAGTCATTTGCACAGGGAACAAGGAAGATATAAATTGCATCCTTTAATAGTCTGCTTCACTTTTCTCAGTAATTACCTTGAAAATCCTTCTGTGGTAGGTAACACTATTAAATGAGCCCTTTGGTGCTGTCAGAACTGATTTTTAATTTAATTTCATTTGACCACAGTAGTAGAACTGTTTTAGGTATATAAGATTTAAAAATCCCTAATATAGTCAGGAAAATAGAATAATGTTTCCTGCAATCCTTTCTTCTATTAATATTTGCCTGGAAGCTTCCTAAAAAAAATATGGTCATATTTTCCAGGGAAAAATACTGCTTGTATCTCTTGTGGGTTCTGCAGAGGCCTAACGAAAGCAAAATATTGATTTTCCTGTTGTAACTGAAATAAATGAAGAGCAATGACAACCTGGGTAACCCTCTGCTGGAAATCAAAGAGTTACTGGAATTTCTGGAACAGATTGACTTAGTTATTCTCAGCTTTAATGATTAGGTTGCCAGAGAAAAGATGAGTCTTTGCAATCCTCTTAACCTTGGTGATATCTCAGTAAGGAACCTCCTAATGAAAGTTAAGACACTGTTTTAATAAGGATAATTTACCCAGTGGTAACATTGGAGTGTTAAAGATGGTTTTCTTGGTCCTGCACAACTTTGACAGAGCTTTCTCAAGTATCTACAAAGAGTGTCCTGCCTATAACATTCACCTTTATAATAAAAGAATTGATTTAATTTAATATTGTAGATAAATTTGCAACGTTATCCCATGGCACAGATGCCTGATGGCTTAAACCAGCAAACTAATTTAGACTTGGTTTGCATGGTCAGCCTGTAATTCACAGGTTGGCAATTAGGACAAAGCTCAGAACAACCTTGGAAGAGGACACACTGGAGGAATCAGTTCTCCAGCTGGATAATGTTGGTAGGTCTAAGTTAGCAAAGTTATTTTATAGGAGAATTGCAGTGATAAGAAATAAAGCTCGTTACACCTCTCAGGGCAAATCTGCCTCCAGCTCTGGGGTCCCAGCACGGGAAGGACATGGAACTGTTGGAGTGAGTCCAGGGGAGGCACCCAGATGATCAGAGGGATGGAGCCCCTCTGCTGTGAGGAAAGGCTGAGAGAATTGGGATTGTTCAGCCTGGGGAAGAGAAGCTTTGGGATGACCTAACTGTGGCCTTCCAGTACCTGAAGGGAGCCTGAAGAAAAGATGGAGAGAGACTATTTCCAAGGGCCTAGAGTGACAGGACAAGAAGAATGGCTTCCCACTGCCAGAGGGCAGGGTTAAATGGGATATTGGGAAGGAATTCTTGGCTCTGAGGGTGGGGAGGCCCTGGTACAGGTTGCCCAGAGAAGCTGTGGCTGCCCCATCCCTGGAAGTGTCCAAGGCCAGGTTGGACAGGGCTGGGAGCAACCTGGTCTAGTGGAAGGTGTTCCTGCCCATGGCAGGGGGTGGAAGGGTCCCTCCCAACCCAAAGCATTCCATGATTCTATGAAATTCTTATTTTTCTGAGTCAGTTTTCCTGGGTTACAAGCACTTGTGCTAATAGATGCCCTTGCTTTTGTTTTGCATAGTGCTGTGAATTCTTCTCAGCTTTTTATGAAAATTAGAACAGATTGGGTTTGCTGAGGAGGAGTGATTTTCTCGGAGCTGCCATAAGCTCTGCAGACCAGTTTAGTTGTTCCTGTTCACAAGAAATGGGGAAAGGTCACTGAAAAAACCCAACTTTTTCTTCATGAAATAAGTAGTAAAAAGGGGCTGTTTGGGAAATTCTTAGGTATGTATTTTTGGGAGGCTGTGTCAAGGAGTTGGACAGAATAAGGGTGTTTGAGCAGCTGGGGGTGCTCCTTCTGGAGAAAAGGAGGCTCAGGGGGGACCTTCTCACTCTCTGCAACTCCCTGACAGGAGGGTAGAGCCAGGTGAGGGTTGGGCTCTGCTCCCAGGGAACAAGGGACAGGATGTCAAGCTGTACCAGGGGAGGTATAGATAATTAAAAAACCAATTTCGCTGCAAGAGTGGTCAGGCTTTTGAATAAGTTGTCCAGGGAGGCTGTGGAGTCACCATCTCTGGAAGCATTCAGGGGACATCTGGATGTGGCCCTTGGGGACATGGTTCAGGGGTGATTATGGTGGTGCTGCGTTGATGGTTGGACTGGATGGTCTTGGAGGCCTCTTCAAACCATGATTCTGTAGTTCTCTGGTCACAGAGCTAAACATTTAGGGCTTAGTACATGAGTTGGTGAAAGGAAAAAAGGTGCAGATAATTCTTCTGTGGCTCAACATGTGTGTGCCTGTGGCGCTAAAAGAAAAGGGTGAAATTCCTAGAACTAGTTTTTCAGGGGAATGTAACTTCTGCAGAAACATTTACCTGGGATTTCTTTGAAGTTTTATTTGTTGGATGTGCAGCTTGTGAAGGTGCTGCTTGTCTGTCCCTGCTGTGCCCATGCCACACTGGCCATGACCTCCATTCCTTTTCTTGTAGCAAACTGACCTTCTGAGCCATGTGAGGGCCAAGAATTGTTCTTGTGTTTTGTATTTGCTGGTTTTGTTTAAGATAAAATACAAATTGTTCGGGTACCAGTTGCTGTTTATACCTCGACTTGCCTTTGACCAAGTGTCAAATCCATGTAGGGGTTATTTTTCTTTCAAGGAACTATATGAAATTTCCAAGCTTTTCCTTCCTTTCTTGTTGCCCAGGGAAGCTGTGGCTGGCCAATCCCTGGAAATGTTCAGGGCCAGGCTGGACAGGGCTGGGAGCAACCTGGGATAGTGGAAGATGTCCCTGTCCATGGCAGGGGGTGGGACTGGATGAGCTTTAAGGTCCCTTCCAACTGAACCATTCCATGATTCTGTGTTAAGTAGGAGCCCATGTATTTTGTCTGAGATTGTAATTTTTTTTTATGTCTGTCACCCTGTCTGAGTATGTGCTTTACCCTGTGAAGTTTTGATGACCTTTAAGGATCCAGTTGTTTGAATCCCAGCTCACAAATTATGTAATTCTCTGTGGGATCAGATAATCTCCTTCATCCCTACCCTTCCCTTAGCAAAGTTTCTCTAATCTTTCACCATTCAGGTGTCTGGGTTTATCTCTGATCATCCTCAGCTTCTACAGAACCTGTAAGAATCAGCATTTTGTTGGTAGGAAAAAAGTCCTGCCCCAAGAATGTGTGTTGTGGCCCTGGCAGTGAGGAAGAAGCAGGTGTGGGACTGCAGGATGTTGCTGTGTCATCTGAATTTCACTGGGGTTTGTTTTGTTTTTCACTCTCTCTCAATCTTTGTGTCTTGCCTTCTTGAAAAGTGGGAGGAAATGAATTTAGAATCTGAAAGGAGACAGGTAAACAGCTCTGCTTGCCAAAACCTTCTGTTAATCTGAAGACCCAGCACCACAGGAGCAGCAAAATGTAAACCTGGCCCTGCCTTGCCTGTGTTTCATGGGAGTGGAGGATCTCTAGGGGTGAGAGGGTCAATCAGCTCATTGTACCACCCTGTGGCTTTAAACCTGCCCGTGCAGAAGCCCAGATGTGTGGGAAGACAGTGACATGGTGAAATGTGTGTCTCCCATTCCAAACCATACCAGAACTTGCACACTAAGATGCTTTTAGGAATTTCTTTAAATAGTGGATTTCACACTGGATGAGCTAAATAGATATTTTTTAACCAGTGTGTAGGAAAAGCTAGCTCTATCCCATGCATCCCTGTGTCTTTACCCTCACCCCTGTCCACTGCCCATTTTTAACCCTGTTAATTCATATCTTGGCTATCAGGCTTTATCACCCTGGAACTGCTGGAGTATTTACCAGCAGTTTTGAAACACAGTCATAGAACACAAAAAACTTGAGGTAGAAGAACTTGGTGTAAAAAGAAATCTCATACCCTGCCTATATTCCAGCAAAATGGATTAGACCCAAGTGCAGTACTGAAAGAATATTTTTCTTTGCAATTTAATAACAAATTCAAAGCTTTGCTGCTTTTCAGCATTCCCTGTTACCCACATATAACCAGCCACTGGGATACAGTTTATTTTTGGAGGATTTGGGTGGTGGAGAGCAACTCTATTTGTCATAAAAGATTGCATGAATTACAAAATGTACAGGAGAGAAACAACTCCAAGTAAGGCTCTCTGGAGTGTTTTTATTTGGTTTATTTTCCCCCTAAATACTCGTCCCAGGTGTCAGATCTTTTATGTAAAGGCGCAAGAAAGAGTGAGTCAGATTTTAATAGTAACTTAGTCATGACTAAAGGAAGTGTTCAATTTTCTTGGTGGGCTCTTCAGAAGTGCAATCTACAGAACAAAACAAAAGATGGCTTGTAGAATTATTCATATTCTGGTTAAATTTGCTTTGGCAAATCGATAAATATTTATAAAGGAAAGGAAGTTGTGGTATGAGAGGACTCAGGCTTTCACAGAAGTTATCTGCAAGTCAGTCTGGTCCATCTCTCATGTCCTGGTGTTGGTTCTAATCCTAAAGTTCAGGAAAATTTAGGAGACAGACTCTCATTCTTTCAGATTTGTTTTCCCAGAGAATGTGTGGATCTGGCACTTGAGGACATGGTTTAGTGGTGAACATGGTGGTGAATTGATGGTTGGACTCAATCATCTTAAAAGTCTTTTCCCAACCTAATGAATCTGTGATCCTAAGAAGTTTTCTTGGATACTTATGAGTGTGTTTTTTCACTTCATTATGTATTTACTGATTTATTGATGTTACTTTGTGAACTGACATCTATTCAGGAGGCAGATGCAGTGTGAGCTGGTTTGTGTTGGAATCCCAGTGTCTGCACAGTTGAACACTCAAACTCGTGCTTTATTAAGCACAAATCTGTGCTTTATTAAGCACAAATCAGTTGTCTGCTTCACTCTGCTGTTGTTGTAACTGCTTTTTTTTTGTTGTTCTTTCTATGAATTTTCTCCACATATTACAGGGCAATATGTATTTATTCATGCCACATTGTCTGTGCATACATACCACTGTCATGTTCATCTTTACCTGCAGGATATCTGGGACAGTATCATCCAATTCTTTTTATAGCAGGGCTTTTTAGTTTCTCCTAACTGTTGAAGATTGATAAAATCATTAAACTTATTCTAGAATTTTATTCTGCTGATGTAGCATGACTTTTATGCTGCTAATAGGACAGTGACTCTTGTAGACAGAAGGCAAATGTTTCACAATGAGAACAATCAACCACTGGAATAATTTTCTGAGGGAAGCAATGAATTCCCAACACTGGACACTTTTAAGGTTCAGCTGGAGAGGGTGCTGGACCATCTTGTCTAGACAGTGCTTTTGCCGAGAGAGGTTGGACCAGGTGATCCTTGAGGTTCCATCCAACTTGGCATTCTGTAATTCCATGCCTTTTCTCACTCCTGTGAGGTCATCTCATTGTACTATGGATCCAGAGAGATGTAGCATTGCTATGCTCTGTGCTGCCACGTGTCAGGGTTTTAACAGCCCTTCCACTGCTGCAAGATCTAAACCCACCCTGAGTGCTTAGAGAGTGTCCAGAGGAGGGCAATGGAGATGGGGAAGGGCCTTGAGTGGAATAACAACAAAGATGGGGAAGGGCTCTGAGGGGAAGCCGTGTGAGGAGAGGCTGAGGGCACTTGGTCTGTTCAGCTGGAGAAGAGCAGACTGAGGGGAGACCTCATTGCAGTTACAACTTCCTTGAGAGGGGAAGAGGAGGGGCAGACACTGATCTCTGCTCTGTGAGGACCAGGGACAGGACCCCAGGGAATGGCCTGAAGTTGTGTCAGGGCAGGTTTAGGTTGGATCTTAGAAAAAGGTTCTTCCCCTGGAGGGTGGTTGGGCACTGAACAGGCTCCCCAGGGCAGTGGTCACAGCACCAAGGCTGCCAGAGCTCCAGGAGTGTTTGGATGCTCCTGTGGGGCACCTGGTGTGACTCTTGGGGATGTGTAGGGCTGAGTGTTGGACTGGATGATCCTTGTGGGTCCTTTCCAACTCAGCAAATCTGGTATTCTGTGAGATGTGTGGAGGCTGTTGTTGTAAAGAAGAGGGCTCTGTCAGACCATAAATCTGTTTTTCCCACTCTGGCTCTGGTGACAGTCAGGGATGGATGCTGGGGAGAGATAGCCCTGGGGGGAAGTGTTGCAGAGGCCTTGTTACCTGTCCTTTGCTCCCTTTTGTGGATCCTTTTGTGGAGGGAAGCTGTTGGAGTGCTTTAGAAGACAAATCCCTCAGCTCTTTTCCTTTGAATCCTCCAGCTCTGTGTGCTGGCACTGCTGAAATGGCAGTGAGTTTTGTCTGGCATGGATCTGAGCATTGGGAATGCTTTGGCTGGGATATGTGTGTGTTGGATGGATGAACCCTAAGGAAATGAAAACAACTGGAGGTGCCTGTGCTGCAGCCAGAACTGCAGGAAGACAGCTACAGCAGTGTTAGAGTTTCCTTTGAGTTTGTTTTGTTTCCTATGTTTTCCCCCTTTTTTTTCCCTCTGCTTTAAAGGGCATCAGGTTTGTTGTGGCACATGGAAGAGCAGATGAGCAGTTGGCTCCTTGAGACTGTGGTGTCCTCAGGCCTCTGTACTCAGGGGCTGTGCCTGAGAATTATAGTGAGCTTCACCCTGATACTTTTTTTTAATTTGAAGATGTAGAGGTGCAAAACAGATGGTGTTTACCCTGGACACAGGCAGAATTTGTACCCTTGGTTGCACAGTTGTGTTGTCCTGGAAGCCAAGCCAAGCTGCCATGTTTGAGTGTTCAGACTCCTGAGTTCATTGTGGGGTGGGAAGGTTTTGTGCAACCAGCATTTGCTGTGTAAGATGCTTTCAGGACCTGCTGCCAGGGCTTTGAACCTCACAGGAAAAGCAGGTGGTGCAGGTTCCCTGCTTTCCAGGACCCTGGCTGCTGGCAGTGGCAGGGAAGAAGATTAGGTGCCTGATGTTCATGCCATGTCTGCTCCTCATTGGCTGATGGTGGCCAAGGTCTGGCAGCCCTGTTTTGCAGGAGGTCTGAATTGCTTGTTGCTCTCCTGAAATTGCACTGCAGGGAGAGGTGAATGGAATACAGGAAAAGGGTTAAACCTCTGTCCAGGGAGGTTGTGGACTCCCCATCCCTGGAAGTGTTCAAGACCAGGCTGGATGGATCTCTGAGTAACCTGGTCTGGTGGAAGGTGTCCCTGCCCATAGCAGGGGCTGGAATGGAATGGGCTTTAAGGTCCCTCCCAGCCCAAACCATTCCATTTCTCAGAGTAAACAGCATGTTAGAAATCTAACATCACCAAGCCTGAAACTGTTGCACAGCTTTCTGTGGTGGCTTCAGCAGTGATGTTTATGAACAGGGGCCCTTCATCCGTCTTCAACCTCAAATAAGAGATTTCCAAGAGGTTTTTCCCCTTCCAAACAGGAGAGAACATATGCCAGCGTACAAGAAGTGGCACTCCAGCTCTACCTGTTCTTTGGGGAAAAAAGGAAAACACCACAACTCTGTGTTCTCTCTCTATAATCCTGAATGCTGTTTTTTTCTTAGCACTAAACCACAGAAATAAAAAGAAGGGGCCTGGGAACACTCCAAGGGAGGTTATTCCCATGTGCTGCTTTCTCCTGCTGCTTCAGCTGCTTCTCATTCCTGCTTTGTTCAAGGTGGCTGCAGCGTCACCTCTGCAGAAGGCTGTGATTTAGTGGCTGGAGTGTGTGTGGCAGTGTAATAATAAATAATGTTTGGGAGTTGTCATTGAATTTTAGAATCACATTACAAATACAAATTTCTTCTGTGAGAGCTACCTTGAGCTGTTCTTGGAGACCTTCTGTGCTGTACCTCTGAAAAGGGCTCAATTAAAGACATTTTAGAGAAAAACCTGTTAGCTTTGGTCCCAGATTACTGGGCTGGTCTCAAGGCTGGCTTAGATTGCAGAGCCTTGGGAATGCTGGTTGCTCTCAACGTGATTTTGCTAAATATTGAATTGGCCTTTCACAGTTACAGAGCTGCACTTGCAGAACATCTGCTGCCTGTGTTTTATGGAAAACCAGACAGGACAAGAGGAAGCAACCTCAACTTGCACCAGCGGAGGTTTAGATTAAATATTAAGGAAAGTTTTTTCATGGGAAGGGTTGTAAAGCACTGGAACAGGATGCCCAGGGAAGCTGTGGAGTCACCATTGCTGGAAGTGTTCAAAACAAGTGCATGTGGCACTTGAGGACATGGTTTAGTGATGAACATGGTGGTGCTGAGTTGAGGGTTGGACTTGATGATCTTAAAGATCTTTTCCAACCTTAACAATTCCACGATTCTGTGAAAATGGGCAGCAAGTTATAAATCAGCTGTGATGGTGATGGTTAGTTTGTCATCAAAGCCAGTTTGTTATTCAGAAATATGTTTTTTCTTTCAGATTGCCCATCTGAAGAAATTGGATTTAACAACACAAGCTTTTTATAACGGGGTGCACTTCAATCTCGATAATGAAGAAAAGCAGAAGTGTCATGACAGTAACTGCAGATGAGGTAAGTTTCTTCTGAAGACGTTTTATTTTCCCCAGTACTTCATGAAAATGATAAAAAAGCTGGTTTTGTCTTATTTCAGAAGTATGAGCTGATTCTGCTTTGAGTCCTCTTTGATAATCCTAGAAGATTATTATTTAATAAGCAGAAAATAAGCATAGCATATTTAAAAATGAACAAACCAGCCCCCAGGTTTAGAGGAGTCTTACAGATACCATATACTCTGTCTTCAGTCAGTGTAGTGTGGGCAGCCAGCAGGGAATGTTGGTGTAACTTAAGGAATATCTGTTCTGAATCCCACCTTTGCTCATATGCTGCACTTACATACTGATGAGTGTTCCACCATCTCTCCCCACTGCAGTTGCTGAACACTTAATGCGATGATAAATGTGTTATTCCATCTCTACACTTTCTAATCATCATGGTAATCCCCTATTAATTAAACTCCAGTTCCCATTCTCTGGAGAGATGTATCACTTTGTAATGATGGCCTGATAAACACAGTCTTAATTGGCCTGTTTGTCACAGCTGAGGTGCTCAAAAAACGGGAAATCACGTGGAATGTAAAGGAAAACACAGTGGAGGAGTTGAACCTAGGAGTTAGAGTAACCTGTAGCACTCCTCCAGTAAATAAGTGTTTATTTTGCACTCTTAGAGCACGTGTTGCACTGCTCATAGTCAGTTTGCCTGAGCATGAGGCTGAGTTTGCTCAGTCCTCACTGACTTTAATGAAAACAGGAATCTGAAATCTAATGGTAAGCTGGAAAACTCATCTGGACACTTCTTGAATAATAACAAAAAATTAAATATTCCTATGAAGACTATTAATAAGGGCAGGTTGAGTCAGATCCTCATACAGAAGGCAAGGCTTTCCTTTCTGGAATTCCTGGGAGTGTTTTTGACCTGATTTTGTGCAGTGGAAGAACCTGTGAGGCAACAGAGGCCTTTGCAGTTCGTAGAACCACAGAATCATTTAGGTTGGAAAAGAGTCCCAAGATCAAGTCCAACAAGCTGTTACTGGAAAATTAAACCTCATTTCCTCTGTAGTTCCCCAGTGCTGGCTGGAAGAGCACAGTTTGTAGGGAAAGTGAACCAAGGGATTTGGGGAGACGGTGAAGTGCATTTGGAAAGGTCTGTGGAGGGTGGAAAAAGCAGGGTGGAGATCAAAATTCAGAAGGAGGTAGAAAAAGAGGATAAATGTGTCCATAAATATATAAATATATATATATACACACATACACACATATACACCGATGAAAATAACCCTCCAGCTTCTATTGATAGCTCCTCACATGGAATACAGAAATAGCCTCGTTTATATTGAACAGCTATATTTGAGTAGCTAAATTCTCTGGGTGAGACCAAAACTGACAACCCTCTTGCAGCTCTATTCTGCTGTGGGAGAACTTTTGGCTGCATTTGAGGAGACTGACAGCTAGCTCTGTGATCATGGGGATGCTTTTAAATAAAAACCTGTAGAAACTAGAAGAGTTGCTTCAGTTGATCAAAACCTTTTTTGGAGACTATTTCTACCAGCAATGTCAGACATAGGGCAGAGTGCTTTTCTCTGAAGGGGAAGTGTTTAATTACATTAGAATGAAATGTTGAATTTAGTTGAGACAAGTTCTGAATGAATTTTCAAGTGCACTCATAACTTGATAGAATAACGCAGGGCTCTCAGACTCTGCCAAGCCTTCAGAAGAACAATTGGAGAAAAATTGGATTTGTTTTATCTTCATGGAGGAAAACATTTGTTTGCAGAACTTCAACAACTTCTTGTCTCTACAGAACTCTCTGGACTACCTGGAGTGTGGGCTGAGTAAGTCCTACAGCACTTCCACCCACGCTCTGGGCATCGACCTGTGGAGAGGGAGAAGATGCTGCTCTGGTAATTTGCAGTTACCACCATTGTCCCAGAGACAGACAGAGAAGGCCAGGACACCTGACAGAGACATTGTCTGTAGACCGACAACTCTGCCTCTGCTGACACCTCCAAGTATTGCAATCACCACTTACCAAGACTGGTAAGTTATTTTCCCTTGTTGTAAATCTCATGTAATTGTAGTTTTATTACCTTTTTTAAATTTTTTTTCTTTTTTTTTTGCTTTGGAGTTGGCTTTTTTTCCTTATTTTTTTTAAGGTAGATAATTATCTATGTTAATCAGTACTGTTGAACTCTCTCGGTTGGTTTGTCATCCATATAACTTTACAAAGTTATTGCCTTTTCTTTGAAATTCTACTTCTGTTAAAATCCCTCGTGAAACTTTTGTGTCATAAATTCTGATCTTGGCCAGAGGATTTGTGTTACTAATTTTCCATCCACACAAGAGTTCAGGATGGTGATGGACTCTTCCACAACAGATTGAGGAAAAAGGCTTTAACTCTGGCTATTTCCTGTCCATGCGTTTGAAAAAAGCCCATTTGAGTCTAATGTTAAGCTCAAGATAAGTCCCAAAGAAACCACCAGAGAGCTGATTACAAGGGACTTGCTAAGAGGTGACTTCTTAAATAGGAACTGGTGTTAAGTGCCAAAAAAAAGGAAATTAATCTGGAGTCAGGAGAGGAGGCAAAGCCCTGAGTGTCCATGTGTTGGAATTGCAAGGATGGATTTAATGGCAAAATAAGGTTGGCTGTCCTGCTTGTCATACAAATCTTGAAATGACGTTAATGCAACCTTACAGCCTGTACTTTCAGCTTCAGGTTTCAAGTGAGCTTTAGATTCTAGTTTATAAATTCTCCACTCTCAGTTTTGTTTTCTGATTGCAAGACATGTTCACATCATTATTTCCAACTTGGAATCTGGTTTTAGCTTCTGTTAAGCTCAGCACTTTTCAGTTTGTGTTTGAATAATTACAGAGGACATCCCAAATTCATTTGTTAGAGTCCTTTAAAAGGAATGTTCCTGTTGAAAATAGGATTTATAAACTCTGCACTTGAATGAATGGCTGAGATACAGAAATCAGGGAGGAATTAGCAGGAGCTTTTGTTCAGGTTTTGTGCTTAATTGCCGTGATAAATTTAACAAAATGATTTATCTAATTTTAGATGGATTGTGAATTTTGATGATAAAAGGGTTGGTTTACCTTTGGGAGCATTGTCCAAGTGTTCCCTTGTGTATGTATGCAGCAATTTGCAGTCCTGACAGAGAGGCCATTGAGAGCCTCTTCATAAGGTGGGATTGGAAGAATAAGTTAGTTCTGATCTTTGAATATGCATTAGTCCCTAATTTAGGAGAAATGCAAGGAATTGCAATGGATTTATCATTAATTTCCTTGGAACACAAGGGGGCATTGCTGCTCCTCTTTTTCAGTATAGCAGAATCGATGGGTGAGGATCTTTTCTTGAGCTGCGTGTGCTCCAGTCCCAGAGAACACCCTGATAACACATTCTCAGGTTATTGCTATTTCTTCACTGTAAAAATCCCAGTTTACTGGAGGGACTGGGAGTTGCTGGTTAGTGTGACTGGTGGTGCAGAGCTGTTCCAACAGGGCCTCATCTGGAATATTGGGGCAGTTTGCGGCACCACAATATAAGGAAGATATGAAGCCATTAGAGAGTGTCCAAAGGAGGGCAGTGAAGATGGGGAAGGTCCTTGAGGGGAAGCCGTGTGAGGAGCAGCTGAGGGCACTTGGTCTGTTCAGCTGGAGGAGACTGAGGGGAGACCTCACTGCAGTTACAGCTTCCTTGGAAGGGGAAGAGGAGGGGCATGCACTGATCTCTGCTCTGTGGGGACCAGGGACAGGACCCCAGGGAATGGCCTGGAGTTGTGTCAAGGCAGGTTTAGGTTGCATCTTATTTTCCCTAATAACCAACTTAAACCTCCCCTGGCACAGTTTGAGGCCGTTTCCTCTCATCCTGCCCCTTCTTCCCTGGGAGCAGAGCCCGACCCCCACCTGGCTCCACACTCCTGTCAGGGAGTTGGAGGGAGTGAGAAGGTCCCTCCTCATGACTGAGATGTTTTTGGAGCAGGATCTGGTCCCCAAACTCTTTGGGTTTCTACATCAGTTCTGCATGAAATACACCCCAGACACAGGTTAAATTTGTATAATCCCGGTATTTGTGGTTGCCTTGGAACAGCTTTGGAATGAGATGAGCATTAAGAGACTGAGTGAGTGGGCAATAAAGGAAAATTTCAGTGTGGATAAATATAAAGTCATATCACTGAGCAGGAAAGAATTGGTGCTGAAAACCAATGTTGCCATGCAGGAACAAGATCCTGGATGTGGGATAGAAGTCCAATAGATGTGCAGTTTGACAATCTGAATGGAGAAGGCTTATAAACTTCTTTTGCACATATTTTGTCCATATTTTCATAAAACTTGTTAAAATGTTTTCCACCATCCTGCTCCATATTTTATAACCAAAGCTTTGTGATAAGAAATCTGGGCAAGAGTGAAGAGAGAGGGTGTGAAGAATATATTTGTAGCTACACTTAGATCATCCAAAATAGTTCTCTTCCCTATTTTTTGTATACTTTCCAACTCCTGGGATGGATTTGAGAGCTGGAGGCTCATTTCCACTCTTTCCACATGTTTTATTCAGGTGTGTGGAGATATTTTGACAGTTTTGCAGCAAGTTTCTCTGTTGAAACAAAAATAAGTTCTGGGATGTGTCCCAAAGCATAAGGAAATAAAGGCTTTAAGAATTATATGAAGAGTTGATATGGTTAATAGTAAATATTGGAGTTTTTCAAAGCTTAGAGATTCTGTTAAATATTTAGACTCTGGTATTAAATGCTTTATTAAATACATGTTTCTGTGACTGTGAATTTGCCATTTGTCCCTGAGCAGATCTATGGCTTGTCTCTTCTGAAAGAATTTTATTGGGCAGGTCAGAATTTAAGAGGAAAATACTAAAGGGTTGATCCTATTCTCCACATCCACCTCAAAACCTTCCTGGAGTGGGTTTTTCAGGTGTACAAGTGGATTATGACGAGGGCTGATGTATTGAGTGGCAGATTTACTCTTGTATCTGCTCCTGTAGTACTGCTCCTTGTTCTCCAGATGGTGATCGTGGGCAGCAAATTAAATGCAACGTCAGAAACTAAATAAAACAAAAATTCAGTGTAATTTTGGGCAACTGAAACCTTCAGCAAAAATGCTGAGTTCAGCCAGAGCCGGCTCGTAGTCCCTGGGAAACTGTTGGTAATTAATTGAGGGATAGATAAGATGGGAATTAGTTGAGGGATAGATAAGGTGGGAATCAATTAAGGGGTAGATAAGGAAAGTTAGAATGATAAATTGGTGGAGATTTGCATGGAGAATTAAAAGGATAATAAAATTATTATTGCTAGTAAACCAAGCAGAAGGTAATTTGCCCAAATATTCCTTTACATATTTGAAACCTGTAAATCCCATGGGATAAAATGAAATATTTAGGATAATAGGAAGTTTTAACAGGAATGGTGAGATGAATCCCAGGAATTCAGAAGGAGATGATGCTTTGGAGAAGTATGGGGCTTTTTTTAAATTTTGTTTTGTTTTTTAGATATTGTTTCAGACCCTGTGAAATAGGTTGAAGTCTTATTTCTTAGATAATTGCAAATTCAACTGTAGAAGAACTGAAGGAATATCCTGCAAGCTTGGAATAGAAAAAAAAAATAATAGATGAACTGGCTTCCCATCTGATGTGAAAAATAAAAACTAGGAGGAAAAAATACTTAAAACCACATTTTTAGGTTTTATACCGATATTTAAAATTATTTAAAACACAGAATGGTTGAAGTTGGAAGGGACTTCAGGACATCACCTGCTTCAAAATGTTAATTATTTCCATAAATCCCATCAGTTTTCATGGTAATGAAGCAGGATCAATTATTCTGATTGAACACACTTCATGGATTTCAAAAGCCTGCAC
Source organism: Neopelma chrysocephalum (assembly GCF_003984885.1). Lineage (NCBI taxonomy): Eukaryota > Metazoa > Chordata > Aves > Passeriformes > Pipridae > Neopelma > Neopelma chrysocephalum. The sequence continues at coordinate 1,805,289 of NW_020897760.1, forward strand.
CGCATTTCTGTGGGGCATTTCCTCACCTTGGAAAAGGAGGTCAGCTCTGCTCGTCAGAACATCTCATTTATTCTGTGGGGGAAAAAGATTTTAATTATGCTGTGCATAATTAAAATAATATACATTATGATGGAAAATGTATATGAAACCTTTGTTTTGAAAAAGGCTTACTGTGATTTGTCCTAACAATATAAAAGGTGTCTTTGAAGAGATCTGGAAACAGCCCTAAAGTATTTTGCTTGCTCAGTGATTTTTTTATGGTTTTAGTAGGTAAAAATATTACCTGGTCCATTTAGGGATGGTGAAAATATTACCTGGTCCATTTAGGGATGGCTTACTCCTGGTGCTGGACACTGGATTTGGTGGGAGCTTGAAGTGCTGGGGATCCTTCAAGATAATCCCTGGAAAGCTGAAAATGTTCTGTTTGGAGGTTGTTCCTATGTTGTCTGCAGGTGGATCAAAAAAGTTAAATAAAGAGGCTTAAATCTGTTTGAGCTCACCAAGGTGGGAAAGGAAAATTCCTTGACATTGTTGTCAGTTATTTTAATACCTCCCAAAGATGTGGCAGAGGAAATGCCAATAGATAATTTAGAGAAATATCTTCTCTAAAATATTGCTATTTTTTCCCTTAGTAAGATGTAACCCACTAGAGAATATCCCATCCTTGCTGACTTTTTGGGTTGGTAGTTCTTCCTGATGAGGATCACTCAAAGAAATCCAACTAAACCATGGTGCTGTTGGCACCCACAGGGAGCTGCTCCCCTGGCTGTGGTTTGGGGGGTCACTAGTGGACCCCCAACCCCATCTAATATTATGCAACAAATCCTGGAGATCTGTTTATTAAAATAAATCCCAGGAATCCTTTCTATTGGGGAAAAAATAGTGGGCAACCCAAATATCCAGAGGTCAATGCCCGTCCATTGTGTGGGTGGTCAGTACAAATGCCAACCTGTCTAAAAAGGAGCTGCTGCAGAGATAATTTGTGCATCTCTGACTTAGCCCTGGAGTTATTTTCTCAGCTAAAAATACCCAGATAAGTGTTTTGTCTGCCTATATTTAGATATTGTCTGTTGCCATCAGTTTTTGAAGCTCTCGGATCTTCTTCTCCGTTGGCACATTTTTTATTTTCCTGTTTTCTTCAAAGCCTAAATAGAATAACTATGATTTGTATGGACTGTAGTTAGTATAGAGGAATTTTAAGAAGAAACATAATTTTGGGTTAGTCACAGGTTTTGAATTAAAATGATCATTATTTGATAAATGTCTTTTTGTACACAATTTATATTTTGTTGCTGCAATATTATCCTTGAATTCGTTTGCACTTATTTTAGTCAAAATTATAATATCCCCCTTTGGTGTGAATTGCAAGGTGAGCCCAGTAATTTTATTGAGGATGATTCTGAAGTTTGGTGCTGCAAGGTTTGCCTGGAGATGCAAGTCTTCAAAACAGAGGTAGCTGTAGGCACACAAAAAAGGCTTTTCATGATTAAATTATAATTATATACCTCAATCCAGAATGCGACAAGACAGCTTGAAATGTATGTGGAATGGAAAAAAATGAATCACTGTTAATCAGCAAAAGACAAAGAAGCTTCTGAAATATTATGTTTAAACTTCATCTTCACAAGAATATAAAATAAATGAAGATTATGGAAATACAGTTGATAGAAAAGCTGAATCAGACAATAATTTGACATGATTTTCTTTTAAGCTTCTGACTAATGATAACTTCATTTGAAAGGCAAGATCTGACACAGTTTGTTGTGTTACCTGGAGAACTACAGGTGGTTCTTAGCTGATCCATGACATTCCATCCCTGGAAGTGTTCAAGGCCAGGTTGGATGTGGCTTGGAGCAACCTGGTCTAGTGGAAGGTGTCCCTGCCCATGGCAGGGGCTGGAACTGGAAGAGCTTTAAGGTCCCTCCCAACCCAAACCATTCTATGATTAGATAAGTTTTTGTTCAGTGTTTGGACTCATTCCTCCAGAATGACAAATGACAGGACAAGAGGAAAAGGCTTCAGGTTGCACCAGGGGAGTTTTAAATTTGATATTAGGGAAATTTTTTTATGGAAAGGGTTGTTCAGCCCTGACATAGGCTGCCCAGGACAGTGGTGGAGTCCTCATCCCTGGAGGTGTTAAAACCATGTAGATGTGGCACCTGAGGACAGGGTTTAGTGGTGAACATGGTGGTGGTGGTGCTGGCTGATGGTTAGACTTAATGATCTTAGAGGTCTTTTCTGACTCTAACAATTCTGTGATTCTGTGATTTCCCTGGAAAAAATTCAACCAAATCCACTTATAAATCACATTTCTAAATACTTGTAGCCAAACTACTGACTCAGTTTACCAAATTACTCATGGTCTGTATCCACCAGGCACTGGGGGGGTCAGATGCCTTTAGACCTTCTCTTACATGTTTTCAGTAGCTCTGTCGAGACTTCCTGGAATATTTTTAAACTTCCATTTTGTAGCAGTTCCCTCCTGGGTCCTTTGAGCACAGACCCTGCTGACACTGAGAGTGTCACTGGGATGAATTAGGGGGACAAGAACATGGTGTTGTCCTCTGCTGTTGGCCTTGGTCATATTCTTGCCCTGACTGCTGCTCCATGGGCTCATTACCCATTGTTGGACACTCTGTCCATGAAGAAAAACATGAGACTTGTTATAAACTTGGCCACAGCCACCTCCTCTCTGACCCTGTTTTTATTGGCACTGGCAGTGAGCTGCTTTCTAGGATTTTTGGCTGGGATTTTATTCCTTTAATTAAGCCATAATGGACAAAGCTATGTGGGAATCCTGACAATTGAGCAACTGCATTTTCTGTTCTTTCCCAGCACCAAAACCTGAGGCACCTGGCAAAGCTGGAGGTTCCAACCCTGCTGTTGAACAGGAGATGGAGTGAGCTTTACCTGTCTGTGTCAGGGGTTCCTTAGGGAAAAATAACTATAAATAAATGAACCTTGTAAACATGGTACTGTTTAATCTGAGAGAGATGATAAGGTATAGTTGGTCTGAAACACAAAGAAATCCAAATAATTGGCATGTAAACTGTTCTGTCAGTCAACTGCTGCAGAAATAAGAGGCTGGAGGAGCAAGAGTAAAATACAAAACCTAAGCAGACAGATTAATGTGGAGTTTTCTGTTCCTGCTTAGCCATCGCAGGTGAGACCAATATCAGAGAAATATGTGGGCTCATGAAAATGATTTAAATCCTTTTGCTGAAAGGAAGAGAGCAGTCCAAAGCTAAGCATTCCTTTTTGTCCCCTTTCCATTGCCTGTGTGAGTGGGGGTGCTTTTCATGGGAGTGTGTGGCAGAATGCAAAAATGACCTGATAAAGTGGGAGCCTGAATTGCTTCTACAGGATTATCAGGCAGCAGTGAGAACATTGCTCTGCCAGAGCAATATTGATTTTTGTTCTTACTTGTCACTGTTTTACAGGATCACAGAATCATTTTGGTTGGAAAAACCTCTCAAACCATCGAGTCCAACCATCCCCCAGCACTGCCAATCCCACCACCAACCCACGTCCCCAAGTGCCACATCCACACGGCTTTTAAATCCTGCCAGGGATGGGGACTCCCACTGCCCTGGGCAGCCTGTGCCAGGGCTGGACAACCCTTTTGGAGAAGAAATTTTCCCCAATATCCAACCTAAACCTCCTCTGGCACAACTTGAGGCCGTTTTCCCTTGTTCTGTCGTTTGTTAGCTGGGAGAAGACACCAACACCCATTTTCATTTTCATTTTACATGAAAGTTACAGATACATTTGTAATTTTATAACATTTTTTATAATGTTTGCATTTTTTATTTAACAAAGACTAAATTACACTGGGTGATATTGGCCAGTAGCTGTGCTGCCCATAGTTGCCTCTGGCTATGGGCACAGAGCAACTCAGCATTGTGGAGAGCAAAGCCCTGATCAGGTGAGCAAAGCCCTTATTTCACAGAATCACAGAATATTCTGAGTTGAAAGGGACCCACAAGGATCATCAAGTCCAACTCCTAAGTGAATGGCCCATGAGAGGATGAAGCTCACAACCTTGGTGTTATTAGCACCAGGCTATAACCAACTGAGCTTATCTCAGGCCCTGATTTGGTGAGCAGAACCCTGATCCTGATCTCTTCTCTGTGGGGACCAGGGAATGGCCTGAAGTTGTGTCAGGGAGGTTTTAGGTTAGATCTTAGGAAAAGGTTCTTCCCCCAGAGGGTGATTGGGCACTGAACAGGCTCCCCAGGGCAGTGGTCACAGCACCAAGGCTGCCAGAGCTCCAGGAGTGTTTGGATGCTCCTCTGGGACACATGGTGTGACTCTTGGGGATGGTCCTGGGCAGGGCTAAGGGTTGGACTCCATGATCCTTGTGGGTCCCTTCCAACTCAGCATATTTTGTGATTCTGTGATCTGGTGAGCAAAGCCCTAATCCTGGCTGTCAAATGCAGGTGACTCATGGGAGATGAGGTGTTTAGTCACAGGCAAATTCCTGGCAGAGGCAGGTGCACCTGCTGCTGATCACAGTCACAGAAGTGAGTAAAATGAATAAATAACACACTGACAAATCAAACAACAGCCTGGGGAGAGCTGAGCCAGCCTGTCCAGGCCAATATATTTTTAGAGATTCCTTCATACAGCATCTCTGTAGGAACATAAAGCCTCTTCTCAGCAGGATGGGTGAAATTTTAACACTTTTTTCCATTGGCTTCTCTTTTCTCAGGAGTCACCCCGGAGGTCTCTGCCTGTGAAGAATAAATTGGCTTATAGAATTAATTTGTAAAATATTAATCTATAGCTGGGAAATGAGAAAATAATCACAAGTAATACAGATTGGTCTGACATATGTGATTACTCACTATGGATAATATAGAAGGCATTTAAATGTTCTCTGAGAATAAATCAAGCACAATTAAAGTTGCTAAGCAAATTCCCATCTTACATCATGCCTCTTTGGCTTATATAATTTTATAATAAGTATAAAAAATATACATTTGTAAATATATAAATGATAGAAATATAAGTTTAAATATAAAATATAAAAAGTATAAGTGCAATATTTTATTTTCTCAGATGTATCTACTAAGAGGTAACAGTATAAATACCTGTAAGAAAAAGTAGCCTGGTAAGAATTTGTACTTTTTTTGTTTAAATACTAAAAAGTGCAAGGAAGCCAGATCAATCTTGTCTTGTGTGTGGTGTGATTTGCTATGGAAAAACTGTACCAAATCCAGTTTAGGACTAAACAGCACGTGAAAGGCACCAGGTTTACTGTTATTACTGACTCTTTCATGCGTGTTCTGAATGCAAATAATTTTCCTGTGACAGAGAACACCTTGTAGAGCTCTGCTCAAACAGTACAGTGACCTGGTTGACGTAGATGACAAAGTCAGTGTGAACAGATGAGCATCCAACCAGTCAAAACTCTCAAGGTGTCTTTCCTAAAGATGGAATTCAGTTTTTGTGACTAATCTTAAAAGTATTCTGGAGTTTCTTGACCTTGTTAGAGGTAGTGAATGTTTTAAAGAGCTAAAAACTTACAGAATCATATACAGAGGCTGCAAGTACTGGTTGTTAAACCAGAAATTAATATACAAGCTACCTATTGAATGAGGAATAGCCTGTTTAAGGGCAACTGGATGCTATGGAATGGGAAGAACTCAAAAGGTGGCCTTTTATTTAGAGTCCTGTCAAATCTCTGCTGAGCTCATAGGGGTGGGTAATGTCATAGAATCACGGATTGGTTTGGGTTGGAAGGGACCTTAAAGCTCATCCCATTCCATGCCCTGCCATAGGCAGGGACACCTTCCACTAGACCAGGTTGCTCCAAGCCCTGTCCAACCTGGCCTTGGACTCTTCCAGGGACGGGGCAGCCACAGCTTCCTTGGGCAACGACATCAGCATCTCTTCACAGCTTCAGATAATGTTTCTTTGCTGTTCCATTTAAGCCCTGGGTTTGTATTGTGTGTTTTGGAAGGTTGATCTCCATGCTGTGTTGTGGCTTTCCTTTACTGCCTTGTAGAAAGATGTGGCTGATCGAAAGCATCTCCAATTACAATGGTGAATTCTTATTATTCAGGTTAAATTACTATTTTAATGCCTCACAGTTTGGGATGATGGTTTAAAATGCCAATCATAGGTCTGTGTTTAAGTCAATGCTTTAAGCAAATTTGCTGCTACTCTGAGGGAGCTAAAAGTGAAAATGGGACTAGGATGTGGTAGAATTAACTAACACTGACTCTGCCTCTCATGGAATTAGTAGCACTCACTGGTGGGATGGACATAATGTATCTCTTGGTTGTGATGGAAAGGAAATCAAGAAGGCAGGAAGTACATTTTGTATCATTTTCTCTTGTGTCTGTTCTTCAGCTCATGCTCCTTACCCTTCTTTTCCCTTTTCCTCTGCTTCTGTTGTGTCTAGAAAGCTACTCCATCACTGCAAAGATTTAAGTTCTCTACCACAAACACATCCTTCTGTATAGGACTGCCTGTACAGCAGCGGTTTATTTTTTCTTGGAATCTCCTCCATGTTTTAGCAATGCTGCATCCAGCTCTCCTTTTCTTATCACTGTCACCTTCTCAGCTCTTTCTTACCAGCCATTGCTCTGACTTAAAGCCTTGCCTGTCATTCCCTATCCTTACATTTTAATCCACCGTGACTTCTGTTTTCATATTAAAGCACCATTCCTTGGCATCTGTTTTCTTGGCTGCTTCCCTTTCTGCAGCTTCCAGTTCACTGATGTATTTTTTTGTGTTGCTCTAGACATTTCTCTGTTGTTTGATTCCCTGCTCCCCCCTCACATCTTTGCCTGTCTCCCATTCCCTGGGTTGCTCTTATTTATTCCCAGTGCTGGCTCATATTGGCAATTACATCTTCTGCCTCAGGCATTGAACCAGAGATCACATCTGTGTCAGTCCTGTGACATTTCCACTGCAAATTTATTCCCTCCTCTACTGCTGTCTTTGTAACTGAGTTATTTTCCAGTACAAATGACTTTTCCCATGTTCTTGAATCTCTGTTCTACTTTCTCATTTCCTTTGCTGTGTCCAGTCACATTGGTTTAGTCCAAGAGAAAATTGTCAGTTCATAGCTTTTTTCTCCCTTACTTGGTTTACTTTTCCCTTTTCCTCAACATCATGTTCTTCTGCCCTTTCACAAAAGCAGACATTCCTCAACTCCTCTTTTCCTCTAAACTCATCACTTGCTTCAGTGGCCCAGCTCCAATTTCTGGTCTCCTGCATGGCCACACCTACCCTGTCCAACCCTTTTATTTCCTAATGGAAATGTGCTTTAGGTGCTTTTGGAGAGAAACAGTGATTTCACTGCCTCTTCTTCAGGATCATGTTCATCTCTCTCTGAGCTAATGGAGCTAATTGGCTTCTAGAGTTTCTCTCCTGGATGTCCATGATAGATCCTTTCCCAATACATCTTCTGTCTGGTACATTTGGCAGAAATCCACGTTAAGTAGGGACAGTGCTGTGAAATTCCATAATGTTGCTGGCTTAATGGTGGGTTTTTTCACATCAAATGTGTTTAAATTATAGTCTAAAAGAAAAATATTGGCTTCTAAGAGACTGAATCCTTCCCTTGTGCATCTTCAACTATAATTAAAGGTGTCCATCTCTCCCAAGTGACTTTTACAATCCTGTGCCTGACTTAAGCCAAACAAACACTGACATGGATGAGTGACCATCAAAGTCCTTCCAGGATTAACAAGTACAAAGGAACAGACCCTAACAAGGACCACTTGTTAGATGACAGCAAATTGCTTGAAAAATTAAAAATATGCAGAGGGGATCTATGTGCTATATTTTATAATGATTAGCAAGTGTAATAATCCTTATTTTCATATTGTTTGAAAGTTTGATGAAGATCTTTATTTTTGCTTTTGAAGAGGAAATACTGAAAGCCAGGATTCCTGAAAAGGAGACTCTGTACTTGATTAAAAATATGTTTCCCTTGGGCTTCCTTCCTTGGAAAAAGAAATACAAGTAGCACCAGCAAACGGCAATCCCTTGAAATAATTTTCCTAATTAATTTACTGTCAGTTTAGTGTTATCTTTTTGGGATGCCTTGCTAATGTGGATGGATGGAACAATTGCCTAAATAACAGAGGGGAGCTTCCTAACTGCTCTTATCTAAATGTGCTTCTAGAGAGTGTGCTGTGAGGAACAATTGTCCAATTACTGTGTCACCAACTGAAAGTGCTGTGAAAAGTCAGCTAAGAGCTTTTCCTTTCCTATTGAAGCATGCAGGACACTCAGAGTTCCCTCTTCCCTGGCATTCTATTTTCTCCTCGCTATTATGACTTCAAAACAGGTAACTAATGGTGCTACTGTAAAGAAAAGGTATGGATTCTCGTTGCTTAGCAATTGCTCCCAACACACTGAAGATCAGCTTTTGATGAGGGGTTGCACACTTGAAAATGTTGTTTACTACCTCCATCAGTTATTTTAATAAAATATATTAAAACCTTCTGCAGTTCTAGACACTTCAGGGAGGTAGGAAGTGTGTGTTAAACCTCACCCAAGTAAACTTTAGCTTTTGAGAATTTCCTTAATTGTCCTTGTTCTTCTAAGTGGTCTCATTTTCCTGCCAGTGCTGGCAGGCACTTCCTTTCAATCATCTTTTCCCCCTCCTCAACTTTTCCTTTGTATTGCTGATCCCTTTGTTGATGTGATGAAATTGTTACTCTTGAACTACTGATCTATTGCAGACAATAATCTGTATTGATAAACAAATTATTGCATTGCAGTGGGTTACTGGGGTGTTACAGAGGTTCAGGAAAGAGTGAGATGCCTGTTGACCATTTCATTTGTGTGTCAGGGCAACATCAGTTACTCTGTCCTTGCACCCCTGGGATCAATCCAGGCTTGGAGATGGACACATGAAGCAGCTCTGGAGAAGGACTTGGGGGTGCTGGTGGGTGAGAGACGATTTACAAGGGCCTGGAGGGACAGGACAAGGGGGAATAGCTTCAAACTGCCAGAAGGCAGGGTTAGATGGGATATTGGGAAGGAATTGTTGACTGTGAGGGTAGGGAGGCCCTGGTACAGGTTGCCCAGAGAAGCTGTAGCTGCCTCTTCTCTGGGAGTGTCCAAGGCCAGGTTGGACAGGGCTTGGAGCAACCTGGGACAGTGGAAGGTGTCCCTGCCCATGGCAGGGGGTGGAACAGGCTAGGCTTTAAGGTGCCTTCCAACCCAAACCAGTCTGGGATTCTATGAATCTTTCCAAGGCTCTGGTGCCCTATGTGCTCCGACTGCCATTTCTCCTGTTGCTCAGCAAATACAACAAAATTCGTTTTTCAGAATTATTGACAGGTTTTTCCAGGTATCAAGCTTTCATGCCAGTTAGCTCAAATCTCTTGAGATGTTCTTGTTCTCACCTCTTCTTGGCTTATCCTGGAGTAAAGCAGCGTGTCTTGCCAGAATTCCAGTGCTACAAATCAGCGGAGACTTTACAGATGTTGGCTGCAGGATCCTCTGTGTGTGAAACACCACAAGTTGGCAACATAAAGGGTGGTAGTTGGAACACCAAGAGAGCTGCTCCACAACCTTTGTCAGGTCACTGTGGCTCCCACTGTCACAAGATCTGGAAGGTATTTGAACCTTGAAGAAGAAATATCCTGTGTTCACGGTGAGCCTTCAAAGTGCTCTCAGCTTAGAGAAGCACCTGAAGCAATGGGTGGCACTTTGTATTTCCATTCTTTATGCTTTCCCGAGGGAATGGAGCTCTACTTCCCCCCACAGTCTCCTTTTCCCTTCTCATTAGCTTAGTCTTGCATTTCTTTGCCCGTGTTACCACAGGACCTTCTCCAGGCCGTGGGGCTGAGAGCTCATTGCTAATTTATGGATGTCCAAATGATGGGAAGTACTCCCTTAATGGACACTGTTCTGCACCATCTCTGAATTCAGGGAAGGACAGCACCTACTCAGCATGAGCAGCATACCCTTGTACAGCATCTTTTATTGCTTTCAAAAGGTGATTTCCTTCTCTTTTCCTTGCCCTTTGAATAGCTTTAGGAAAAGGCATGGATATACTGGTTCTCTAATATCAGATATATTCTCACAAAACCCCTCCAATATCCCATTTGCTTCCTGGTGAGTTAGGAAGTTAATTTTTTCTTTCTGTGTGAAATTCCAGATTGAAAGCATTTGTGTGGATTTTGTTTCTCATTCAGCAAAGCTCTCAAGCTTCCCTTTGTCTCTCACTGCTTGTCAGTGCAGTCGAGTAACAGCTCACAGTCTAACACGTCATAATTCCTAAAGCATTAAATATTCCTGTTGTGCTACTGCCTGAACCTCTCAGTAATAAATCACACTGCATTTCCAGTGTCCTCAGGTTAGGCTCAGGCTCTGTGTTTGTTTGTTTGTTTATTTTGGTTTTTAATAAATGTGAATGGTGAATATTATAGGGCAGGTTAGGGAAAATGTCTGGAAACTCCCCTATAGGCTCTGCTATAGGGAAGCTCTCTCTTGCAAGCCTCTGAAGTTGAGGAAGGCATGCTGATGATTTTGTAAAGTGTTTTGGGATATTTGGGTGAAAAACAACTGGAATGGACAGGGATTGGTGGGGATTTGTTGTGTAATTGATGCCTGTACTGTGCAATCAGATCTTTGGCCACAGGCCAGCTGGGTTTGCTCTTCCCTGTCTCCTCCTCCTTTAAAAAGATTTATTGTATTTACATTTAAGGTGACATACTTTCGACCAGTTAAAAAGATACTCTGCCCCTCCCTGCAGTATTTATTATGTTCTTACCATCAGCATCAAATCTTGTCTTTTAACTTCCTTACCTTGATGTTGTTTTTTTTAGCCTTGCAAGTGCAGAAGTTGCTTTCATGGTGTTTATATCCAGAAAAAAAAATAGTGTCGGTTGTTTTTTTTTAATTTAAGTAGATATAATGCTTAAATTAATTTGAATTAACTTACATTGTCTTTGCAGAAAGGGGTCAAGTCTCCCATCTTTTGGGGTTTTGGCAGGGATTTTGCCCTTTGACTGCGTACAGATCCTAGGACAGTGGAACATGCTGCTCCAGCAGCGTTCACGGATTCTTGCATGCTTTGTTCCTACAGAATACCATCCTTGCCTTTTATTTTCCCTACTAGACCTTTTTTCCTGTCCCCTCTTAGCGCTGCTCACACCTCTCCCAGAGCCAGCGCTGCCATCCCGGGGGTCTCTTCCGGGATGTGCCAGGTGATGCCCAGGAACAATGTCAGGGTATTAAAATGTCCTGAGAATCCCACACACTCCTCACGCAAGACAGGGCAGAATAGAGTCCAGTTGTCAAAATAATCCCGAGCCAATAAGCACGTCCTGGGTGGAGCTCCTGCGGCTTGGGGAAAACTAATTCTCAATGAAGACCTTTTATTAAACCCCCGGAATGAAGCAGGTTGCACAGGCTGGGGAATTCCTTGATTTTATTCGTGCACGCGAAAAATCCGCCTGTTTTCAGTTCGGTAGGTGAAGGCAAAATGCTGGAGGGAAAGGATTGATGTGGAGCTGGTGGTGATGAATTTTTCATGAGCTGCTGTGCGGGGTTGAATGGCTCCGGCGCGTCGGTGGCGACCACGGAACTGACACACCAACACCACCCTGGCGCATTTTCAGGGGGAGAGCTGGGCTCAGAAAGGCTTTTCTGACAGCCCTGGCTTACCATCCTTCGATTCGTGCTGCTGCTGCTTCAGGCAGCCTTTCCTTTGGAGCCCAGCCTTGTGAATGAGCGGGGTTTAACAGCGCTTTGACTCCGCTGCGTTTTTGTTGCGTTTTCTGAATGGTGAGGGCTCCCACATCATCTGAGCTATGACAGCAAAAGAGGCTTCTAGGGAACTTGCTACTCCCGAGTCCGAGATTTACATCAGGACTTTCAAAGAACAAATGCATTTAGAGCTCGAGCCCCCCAAGCTGCCCGGGAACAGACCCACGTCTCCAAAGATTTCTCCTCGCAGCTCTCCCAGGAACTCTCCCTGCTTTTTCAGAAAGTTGCTGGTGAATAAAAGCATCCGCCAGCGTCGTCGCTTCACGGTGGCACATACATGGTAAGCTCTGGGTACCAGTGCGGGTTTAAAACCAGTGTGTGTAGCTGTGCTTTGAACAGGGGAAAACGAGCTGAGATTCATTCACGAGTGTTAAATGAATCGAGCAGGAGGCAGCCAAAGGATGTTTAATGCAGTGCCTCGACAATTGTCATTCAATGTCTATTGTCCAGGATAAATCCAGCCCATTATTCGTGTGTGCCGGGTTAATCTCTAGGAACAAAGGCAGCAGCCGGTAACTTTCCCAGCCGTTGTGTTGTTGTGGGTTGAATACACGGATTCATTTCAGAACCTTCAAAATGTGTTTTCTTTGCCCTCTCAGCTCAGTCTCACAGCACAGCACAGACCGGGTGGTTCAGACAGGGCACTCTTGGAGATAAACGCTGCAAAGGGCTCTAACTTCACTCTGAGGGGCTTTTAAACAGTTTTTCCTGGCTACAAATATCCCTCCTTTCAGCCATTTTTTGCAAGGAAACTCTGTCTGAGAGTCTTCTTTTCCCTCCCTACAAATTACTAACCCCAAATAGTCAATTTGTGTGCTATTACAGTCGATTGGAGCTGCCTCTGACTCAGTTATCTGGTTAATCCATGCCATAAACAGGAATCAAAATATAAAATTCAGGAAAACCCCTGAGAATCTCACTTTCTAAATTTAGTCTGTATGTGTCTTGCAGGATCCACCTTTTAAATTCCAGGTGCCTCCATTGATATTCACTAGTTGTCTGTGGGAATTAAACCAGAAAACTTTCAGGAATGTGAATTTTTTAAACCCTGCTCACACAGTGCCATGTCCATTACTTTCCCATTCCATAGACTGAATCAGAGGAGAGGGGATGAAACTCTCTGTATGAGCTGAGTGTTTCAGGGTATCTGAAACACCCACCCTTGTCTGCTACTTTTTAACACAGAACATTGTGTTAAAATGATTTATGTGAGTTATGCTAAAATATAAAGCTTTATTTACTTTTGAAGTGAATTACTAATATCTGAGAGTGAATTTGTAGCTCTTACAGTTGTTTTATCTCGTTAAACAGTAAGAAAAATAAGAGGGAAAACCGCAAACTTGGATACCAGGGAATTGTACTGGGTAGAACTGAGATAGCTGATGTTTTAATTTTGCTTTAAACACAGTTTGAAATGCATTTAGGGTGTAGCAATTCAATTCAAATTAGAATTCTAGAATCATGCAGACTTTCTGCTTCTTTTTGTTGTTGTTGTTGTTGTTGTTTTTAATCGAAGCAGAAGTAAAAACCTCAAACTGGTTACAAGCTGTAAAGGCTTCAGTATGTTCTTCAGCATTTTAATTGGTTGTACTAACTCGTGTTTAGATTTATACACATTAATTCCCTGGAACATCTGTCATATCTGTGAGCATTGAAATGACAGGATGCTGCTTGTCTTAGCCCCACTAGTCTGTTTGGAGAAATGGGTGCTGTGGAAAGATGGTCCTGCTGGGAATTAGGGGAGTAGAATGTGGCCAGACTTGGCACAGGATATCTGGATTGTTTGGAGAAAAACCATAAAAATATATATTTATAGAAGTAACTAATAATCTCTTCTTGAATCAACTCACAAAAGAGGTGGGATCCCTCTGGGTTCATTTTTAATGGCAAGAGAGAAGGTTCTACACTCAATTTTTAAAAGTTTTAAGTATCAGGTGATTTTGAACTGCACATCTGTGTTTTAACCTGAGATAAGAAGGAAACTATTGTAGAAACAAAGAAAATCTCCCTTGGAAAGAAAGGTTTCAAGGCTATTTGTGTGTGGGCACATGCTTAACATGTCAAACCATACAACAAAACCAGACATCTTTTCATGTTGTACACATGCTAAAACACAATTTGAATTATTAGAGTGTGATACAACATTTCAATGGAATGTCTGGAGGGCTGTTTACGTGTGTTGCAGGCAGTTATTTCAGCTGCGTACCTGAATGTCCTTCTCAGTTGTGAATTTGTTGTGCAGTGCATGGAAACACCCTCACCTGTGCTAAGCAAAATGCCACTTACATAAGGTGCTCTTTTGTGGGGAGCTGGGAAGTAGTAACTGGGTAGAAAATTACCTCAGGAGTAAATGTCCAAGAAATACCAACTACACAGTAATAGTAGCAAGGAAATGAATTCATGCTGTTGGATTTCATAGAATCTATAACTTTCAGAGCCTCATAAACAGGGAACTTCCTCAGTTTGGGGTTGGTGATGTGGTAAATCATCATCTTTCACCACCTCTATCATCATTATTGTCATTATTTGATGGTTCTTCTTCTATGCTCCTTATTTTCAAGTTTCTGTCTTCCCTTGCTCTCCTTTCCTTTTTCACTAATTGCCTTTCCCAGGCATTTTCCTTCTTTTGTGGCTGAATGCATTGCAACTTCTTTCTCCTGATTATGCTGATGAAATCCATGTCGTCACCCGTCTGCTCCGATATCCAGTCAGCAGACCTTACCCAGAAAGAAAAGGGAAAGCAAATTTTCAGAATTCTTTTTTTTAAGGCCATGACTCAAATGCTTCTGTGCTGCAATTTGTTCTTTTCCTCAGGGTTGAGTTCTCACTGGACATGGCCAACATGTCATCACAGTTCCCTCCAAACATCTGTCAGTCTGATCCCTGCCTGCTCCAAACCCCTTAAACAGTTTCCCACGGCTGCTGTCGCTGTGTCCAGTCTTCAAAATGCCTCATTCATATCAAATAACAGCACAAAACCTCGATAGCCTCCAGGCTTTTTCCTCCACCAGAATCCACAAGTCTCATTCCTCTCTTGCATCTGTCATTTTTGCCTCAGAGATTCTGGAAGCCCATATGCTGCTGCTTCCTTTCTTAAAGTTCCCCTGGTATCATGTTTGTTTTGGGGGGTTTTGTGAGGAACAGAGCAGGCAGAAGATGACATGATTTGGTATCCCTTCAGAGGCATCTGAGTTTTGGACATGCAGTGCTCCCTTGGGTGCAAAGTTTCCTTTGGAGTCACTGGAGAGAGGAAGACACCTCCTGAAGATAGTCCTCGGTGCTTTCTCCCGTCAGCCAGAAAACAGCACATTCCCTCTCCATGGTCCACAGTCTGTTCTCCCTCAACCCATCCTTACCTTGAGGACTTCCAAAGCAACAGCTTTAAAGATAGCTTTTATTTTCCACAGGTCTGATTTTTATCAAATAATAACTCCTAATATCATCAGGTTTACACCCATAGTAAGGACCTTCTCAGCAAGATCCCAAATGTTTTATCAACGAAAGTCAATATTTTATAAATTAACTCTGCTGCATATAACACAGTTTTCTTTGCCTTGCAATATTTATCCTCAAGATTATAAATATTTCTTCAAGGCCAGGTTGGACAGGGCTTGGAGCAGCCTGGTCTAGTGGAAGGTGTCCCTGCTTATGGCATGAGATGAGCTTTAAGGTCCTTTCCAACCCATACCATGTGATTCTATGAATATTTATACCATTTACATCACTTATTCAGTTTCTTAATATAAAGGCAGTCACTGGCTATGCTGTGTGAGGAGCATGAGCTTTTTAATGAAGGGATTTCCAGAGTAGGATGTTTATTGTCTTTTCTTAATTAAGATTTTCATGGGTTTTTTTTCCAATTTAATTCACATTTAGCTTTCATCATTTTAGTGATTACCTGTTACCTCATTTATGAAGAAAATACAGGGCAGAACAGAAATGAAATACTAGGAAATTTTGCTCTGGATTTTCTCTTGGTTATCCTTCAGCTGAAATACATTCATGCATTTGCTTTTTGATATATAATGTAAAATGCAAATCATATGCTAGCCTTAATTTTTTTGAAAACATGATCTGTTTTCATTACACAACAATCTTTTGTGGTGGAATTGAGTAAGTTAAATAATATGGCACAATCCAGTCATGAGGGGAGCATTTGAGTTTTTTCCAAGCCTGGTGAATAACAACTGATCTGCTTAATTACTTGAAGCTGTAAAATGTACTATAGGCAGAGGAAAATTATCAGAAGATGTCAGGTTTGATTTTGCTTTCTGATCGTAGAACCAAATAAGAAAGACTTCAGTGGCAGCCCCCATTCAGAGTGGTGCTTCAGAAAGCTCAATTTTTGGAAACTATGTGTTTGAAATCGCTGAGGAGAACAGTAATTTATAAGAGCCATAAATTTCTCCAGTGGTTTGATCACGGTGGAGGAACTCAGAAGGTAGAGTGGAGCTCCTAGTGGGACATGTCCCTGTTGGAGTCCCTCTCAGCACTAACTGTGTGTCCAGCTGTGGTGAGGTGGCCCCTGCCCTGTGCTGGCATCCCATGGACCAGAATCCCAGATCTGAGCTCTCCTGGCTACCTTCACCCAATACTTGGGCTGGGGGAACTGACTTCTGCTTGTGAGATAAAACAAGTATCTGTCACAACAGCCTGCCCCCTGAATGTGCTGTATGGTGACGACTCTGTGATCTCAGAGGTCTTTTCCAAACTAAATGATTCTGTGATTTTTTTATGATGTGCTTTTGGACCTGGTTCCACTTTGCTCAATGTACAGCAGGATGCTTTTCCATAGTTCCACTGTTGAAAACACCCTTGTCTTTACTTTGATGAGCTGATCTGTTTGTGCTTCTCACCGGTTGTTGATGTGATTTTGAGCTTCTTGTTCCATTTTGGAGAAATAGGATGATTCTCCTGCTTTCTGCAGCTTCTCTTTTGAGCTGGGACTGGTATTGGACACACTGTGTTGCTCAATTATCTCCTGAAAGTCCTAGGCGAAACAAACTGAAGTGAGGAGGGAAAAGGATGGGGAAAACCCAGAAGGTTCCTCTCTTTTTCTCTGCTGAGTATGTTCTCCCATCTGTGTCCGTCTCCCAAGGAGAATTCCTGAGCACTTGCAGCAAGTGGCAGGAAGGATTGCAAAGGATGTGAAGGTGAGGAGGAAATAGAAATAAGCCCACACACAACAAACACAGAACCAGCTGTGTCATCTTTACATCTGTCCATATATCCCCTCCAAACCCTGTCTGCAACCGTGGAAAACAGAAAGGAGCAACTTCTTTCATCCCCCGGCCACATATGTGGGAAAAGATGGTGTTAAAATACTCACCAGCTGTTAAAGATTCAAGTGAAGTACAACAGATCATTATATTAATGGTAATTTGATTTTGATAGATTCAGCCATTTTTCTGACAGGGGGAGGAAGAATCTGATTGATTCTGTGATTCTGTGAAAGACAGTGGATTCCTTCTCAGAGAAATAAGCTATTTCTGGAGTTGTTAATACCTTTAAATAAGTTTTTAATGTTTACAGTGTGCTAGTCTATGAGGAACAGAGAGTCTCAGAGGTTTCATGACTTGCTGTGATGGCTGAGACCTTCCTAAAGAATTCATGACCTCCAACCCTCATACCCAGGCTTAACTATTAAGTTAAATTTTCTGTGCCAAAGTGATTTCTCAAGGAAGCTCTCCTGTTGAATTCAGCTTTGTTGAGAGCTCTGTTGATGTGTGAAGCTTGCCATTGTGATAGCATCTACAAATTCGAGCTGTGTGTTTCCAGGAGGTACAGTTGGCTTCTTACGGGCTCAAGCTGGTTGCCAGGACAGACTGTGGCAGACACATTTGTGGTTTGTCCTAATTTATGCAGTGTAGCTTGGCTTCACTGCAGATCCATACATTCTCTGTTCCATTCCTGGTATTTTTTTTATCTTCTTCAGCTTTTTTGTTTCTGAATAGCCAGAGTATTTTACTTCTGTTGCCTGGTGTTACCTTATGAGAACATCACGTGGGTTCCACAGGGATCATAGGATTGTAGAATCATAGAATCATGGAGTGGCTTGGGTTGGAAGAGACCTTAAAGCTCATCTGCCATGGGCAGGGACACCTTCCACTAGACCAGGTTGCTCGAAGCCCTGTCCATCATGGCCTTGGACACTTCCAGGGATGGGGCAGCCACAGCTTCTCTGGGCAACCTGTGCCAGGGCCTCTCCACCCTCACAGCCAAAAATCATTCAGACTGGAAAAGACCTCTAAGATAATCGAGTCCAACTATTTATCCAGCACCACTGGTGTGTGTTTGTCTCTTGGAACAAGTTTGAGGGTGGTTTGACACGTTGGGTTTGTAGGTTCTTCCATAATGATCATGGTATGGACATTCTGCATAACTAGTTGAGGTTACAACATGATGTGCAAGTGCCACAGAACATGCTCTGCTTATTCTGTGATGGGTGGATTTGGAGAAGTAGGAAGGAGAGAGCAGATTTGGGAAGCTAAACCAGGAAAATTACATTTCCTCTCAGTTTCCTATGGGACTGCCTGACCGGGTCTGAGAGACGAGGTGTAAATAAACCTGAACTCTGCCTATGGGAGGCTGTGACTTTTACCAAGTTTATGAATCAATAGGCAGTGCTGTTGACACATGTGAGTTCCTGTCTCAGTGCTATGTGAGGCTATAACTGCTGATAAATCATAGACATTTCTGTAATGCGCTGAAACAATGACACACAAGCACAACGCTAGACTGATGCAACAGCAGCTGATTATTTTATCGGGTAAAATATTGCCATAACAGCCCATGGAATGGGTTA
This sequence comes from Neopelma chrysocephalum, assembly GCF_003984885.1. NCBI lineage: Eukaryota > Metazoa > Chordata > Aves > Passeriformes > Pipridae > Neopelma > Neopelma chrysocephalum. The sequence goes on from NW_020897760.1 coordinate 1,823,839, forward strand.
TTACTATAAACTAGGTTTTATTTTCCAAGACATACATGCATAGATTCAGTCTTTTCTTTTGGATAGACCTGGAAACATGGGAAGTAAAGTAAATATTCAGTTTTTAAGTTTCTCACATTGTTTTGTTCTCTCAGGGCTACAAATAGATGTGGCTGAGGGGCAGAGCAGAGATTAAGTAATGTAAGAATAAGACTTTGGAGAAATAACAATATATTAGATTATTTATTTTCTTCTTATGGTAAAAAACACCACTTTTTTTTGTGTGTATTGGACTAAACACTTCAGTGATTTCCTAGTATCTCCTGATAAACTCCTTGTGGTGTGGTACATTATAGCATCCTCACATTGTCTGTGTCTCCAGGATGGTGCACTCAAACTGGAATCAGATTTGGTCAGATTACTTTGAGTTTTTGCTATTTCCAACAAAACTAATTGACATATAACTGTGCAAAGAGTTTCTGCTTTTTTTCACAACCAGCAAGTTGCATTTTTTCTCATGGTAGAGCAATTTATTGCAGCTTTTTCCACAGCAGATTTAAATGCTATGAGGGCCAAACATCTGCACGACGCTTAATGGAATTAAATAGGAACCGTTTTCTCAATTTGCCCTGAATCAATCTGTAGTCACGTGGAGAAAGAGATTTTGTTGCACTTCCAGTAGCTCCCTGTGCCAAGCTATTGCTGGGATGATGCTTTTCATTGTGTGGTTGTGTACAGTCTGTGATGCGGATCTCAGAAAGGAATCTTGTTCTGGATAAAAATGTCCTGCAGGTAGTTTCTTCCATCTGCATATACTGAATAATTTTCCTCTCATTCCATATTTGTCTTGGTACAGTAACTCCTTGGGTTCCTGCTGTACTGATTTCTGAGATAGGTTGTGGAAAAGGGAGCACGTTGTACCCTCTGAAGGCTGAGACAAGAGGAGACATTCATCTCATTTTATCAGTAAAAAAAAACAACCAGAAATCAATTGATTTTCCTCCAAGCTCAGGCAGAGCTTTACAGATACAGATTAACAAATGCAACAAAAATGTTTAAGAAATTACCTCCTTTTATTATTTTAGCTTGTAGTTTTAACCATAGAATCATAGAATTGTTAAGGCTGGAAAAGCCTTTAAGGTCATCCACCGCAGCCATCATCCAGCACCACCATTAAACTGTGTCCTCAAGTGCCATATCCACAAGTTTTTTGAACACTTCCGGGGATGGGGACTCCACCCCTGTCCTGGGCAGCTGTGCCAGGGCTGACAACCCTTTTCATGAAGTAGTTTTCCCAATATCCAACCTGAACCTCCCCTTGCACAACTTGAGGCTGTTTCCTCCTGTTCTCTCCCTTGTTCTCTGGGAGCAGAGCCTGACCCCCACCTGGCTCCACCCTCCAGGGAGTTGTGGAGAGCAAGAAGGTCCCCTCTGAACCTCCTTTTCTCCATGGTATCACAGTATTTTTTGTATGTTCTTAAAATGTGCAGAATGTAGTTTGTAAATGAGCAGTTCCTTGCTCCCTTTTCAATATATAAAGAACCGTATGAAGCCCTACTTGAAAATTAGAAACATTTTGTGCTGCTACTTGGTTTCCAAAAGCTTTAATGCCCCCTGCTGACACTGTGCATATGCAGGTAGGAATTGCAGAATGATGGACAACTTCATTAGGTGAGAGGGAAAGTTTTCTTTCATAACAATAATGCAAAATTAGCTTTTCCATTTTATTAGTTTCGTTATTACTGAGCTAATTGGAGAACCTGTACTGAGCCTGGTGCTTTGTGGAGCTCATTCCACAGAAATGAGGTCTGAGGGAACTCAGCAACATTCAGAAGACATCCAGTCCTTGTATGTTCAAGGGTATTTTCAGATCTCAGTTCCTTAAAACAGTATAGTAAGTCAAATTATGTATTACTTTTAGAGTTACAGTTAATGCATCAAGGCCCAGGAACGTGGACATCGCTCCCAGCCACAGGGTGGGATTCTGGGATTTTGCCTGGGCAGGGCCAAGAGTTGGACTGGATCATTGTGGGTTCTGTCCAGTTCAGGATATTCTATGATTCCATCTTGCTTAAATAAACAATCCTCTTACTTAGCTATGGATTATTTTATTTTGGACTTCTTCTAAGGGGGATGGAGAAAAAATGAGAAAGTATCAAATATGTGGAAACTCCAGAAGAGGTTGGCAAGGAACATAAAGCCAAGGCAAGGAAAGGGAGAAGAAGAGATGGACAGGGTGAGCTGAGCAGCACATGAATCCTGCAGGAAACAGTTCCTGGGTGACTCAGCATGGATTCTTATTGATACAATCACTGTTTGTCACTCGTGTGTCAGGCTGTCCTTGGGCTGTTACAGCTCCGAGAGCCAGCAGCTGGAATTAAACCTCTTGGAAGAGGCAAGTCTTTGAAGACCTCAGGCAGAGTTCCTTCTCAGCCTTCCAGTTCTGACCATCACCTCTGAAACTCCCTTTGGATCAGGCTTTGGGGGAGGTTCGGTCTGTTCCTCTCAGGTGAGAAGCTGAGGTTAGTAACCCACACACTCAGTGCCTCCAGGGTCTGCTCTGCAGTTAGACTCCTGTGCCAGCTTTCAAATCTTCATAAAACCACCCCTAAGAGATTTGAATGTGTTTTTCCCAGACTTACAAACATCTCTGCAGGCTATCGCTGTTCAACGCATTTACCTGGTGGAGGAAGTCAAATCAAATAAATCCAGGTTGTGATGCTGCTCATACATCATAAAACTTCTGGGAAAATAACCAAACTACTTCTGTTCCTGGTCCTAGCTTAGCTTCTAAAACTGGCATTTTATCCTGGAAATTGCTTGTGGATACTGGAGTGAGTGAACAGCACTCTGTATTTGAGTGGTTCCGTATTTTTAGTGGTTGACTTAAGGAGAAAAGTTTTCAAAGTGGTAATTACAGGCATCTTGTAATTCTGATTACTATAAATTAATGATGGCAAGCCACAGCCACTCTAAACTTTTGAGATCTGAGTATGAGTCTGTTTTCCAAAAACCTTCTCTTTCTCCTTAGGGAATGTGTCCTTTTAAATTAGCCAAAGTATGTATTGCCCCTTAACAAACTATTCTGTTGAGCTGCTGGAGGTCAGGGGTGGGACATGAGAACAAATGTGGTGTCCCTCAGTGTTTATGGATTGGCTGCCTCCAGCTGGTGTTGGGATTGCTGCTTTGCTTTTCCAACAGTTTGCTGATAGATTAGAGCAGTGTATCCATTCAGTAAACACCCTCATCAAGAGGTCACCGTGTATTCATAAATTCTGGCCAGGCAGCCTTTTTTGTTTGATGCCATTTGGTATCAATTTCAGCTGGAGCTCTTTCAGTTCCAGATGAAACTGATGGAAGCTGCAAATGCTTTTCTGAGTCTTAGCCAGAGACATAATTTATTTATTTGGTTTTGCTCTCAAAGTCAGATGGAAACATGTGACAAACAATGTCCTTACCACAAAAAAAACCACTTCCCAACCCCTTCCCCCAAAAATGGGACAACTCCATTGTCATGTAACTGATGTTCATAAGACAAATATTCTTAAATGTTGAGATGAATGTATGAGGAACAATCCTGCTTCATCATGTTGGTGCTGAAATGCAGGTGATTACACTGGTGTAATGGCAAAGAAGTAAAAAGAGAGAGAACATGGACCTGGATGGAGAAGGTGACACTGGAAGATGCACATGGAAAGAGAAGTTGGTGTGATGAGAAGCCCACAGTTTGTACAAATATGATCTGAAATGAGCTTCTCTGGAGTACAATATCTTGGCAATCTCTATAAGTCTCAATCCATACTGAGCTGCTGCCTTTTCTTCTACCTTCTGAAGTGTGAATCTTTACCATCCCCGTAGACGTAAGATTGTCTTCTCCCACTCTGCCCACAACTAAAACACCTTCCTGAATCACCATGACCTGAGGCTTTGCTCTGTTTCCAAGAAGAGACTGACGAAAATCTGCACTACTGTGCTTGAAACCTGCCTCCAGAAGGAAGGAGAAAAATCTTTAAATGTCAGGCTTTGCTATTTTTGCAGCCTATCCCAGAAAGCAGCTCCTGCCTTGCTGTCTGCATCCGTGGTTGCAACACACAGTGTGCCTGGCGCGGCCAATTATTGCTGTTTGTCTTGTACTTGTCAGTTGTTATTTTACAATGAAAAAAACTCCTGTAGCAAGTTGTAAATGCTTCCAGTTGGTCAGCCTGTTGTGAACTGAATGTGAATCTTCTTCAGCCGTGCTTGGAAAGCATTGAGGGTTTTGAGAATAGTCTTCGTACTTTGGGTTGAGATTTCATGTATTCAGATTGTGTGAATCATGGAATAGTTTGGGTTGGAAGGGATCTTAAAACTCATCTTGTTCCAACCCCTGTGCCGTGGGCAGGGACACCTTCCACTACACCAGGTTGCCCCATGCAACCTGGCCTTGAACACTTCCAGGGATGGGGAGTCCACACCCTCTAGGACTCTGCTCCACAATGACTAGGCGTCCACAGAAGACTAAGTAAAAAATGTCAGGACTCTGCTCTGTAGGATAGAAATGCCTTCTGATAGGTTGTTTATTGTGTTCAGAGCATATTTGTATTCTTGAGGATTCACAGAACATTCACCACTAACAACATCTGACAGTGAGCTCCCTTTGCAGGGTACTCACTTGGAAGAGCCTCGAGGTGGACTTGGGAGATTGGTTTGGTTTTAATGGTGGGTTAAAAGAATTTAGAATTCATTAAAAGGACTTAAACTGATGGGAATTCACAAAGTGAAATTGGAAAAATGTTATGAATTAAGATCAAGGATCTCTTCTATAATAATAGATGTGGGAAAATTTAAAAATTCTCTCTGCGGCCTGAGATGACAATTGGATTTGTCAGAGTATTCCTGTCCATCCTGATCTGAATCACTCACTCACAATCACCTCTGTCACTGGACATCATTCAGCCTCAAACATCATTCAGCCTCAAATATGAGACCTGGCTTTTTACTCAGTCTTGCTGTTAGTTGACTTGTTCTCACTTGTTATTTAAATATCAAGAGCAGTAAAGTGAGAAACCATGATCTTGCTTCAGTGCTGAAGGGATGGGAGAAGAGCAGTTGGAACTAGGTGATCTTAGAGGTCTTTTCCAACCTTTGTGATTCTGTGATTTTGAGAAGCAAGAGAACATGGCGGGGCATAGTCAAGCACAATGTTGAGAGGTCTGTTTTTAATGGTGTAAATAATGAGTGTGGAAGTGAGCTCAAAAATACAGGGTTGATGTTTTAAACAGTCATTTCGAGTTGTTTAGAGGATACTATAACACAAATATCCCCAGATCTTCAGGTGATGCCATTTATCCATCATATTAGCCAAAATTTGCAGAACCAACAACTAGACATTGGAAAATGGTGTCAACAGCAGAGCAACTGGCCCCTCAAACTGGGGACAACTGGAGCAGTCAACCCAGAGGTTCAAGTCCCAGGCATTTAGTTCTTAAAGTTTTTTGATTTATTTAGTGATTCTCATCCAAACAAACACTCTATTTTAATGTTACAAATCCAATTTCCAAGTGGTTAAGGATAAATTGCTCTCATAAGACAGTCTTGATTAATTTCTGATTTCTCTTGTTAATGTGTAATGAAGGTAAAGTGAAATAAATTCGAATTATTCCGAGACTTTAAGGCAAATATTTCCTGTGTAATAAACACCACAGGTTTATTCATTCAAATGTACTGGGGTGGAAAGTGTTTCTTGGTGAAAGAGCAATTGCTTGTTGTGAGTGAGTGGCACAATTATTGTCAAATCCCAGTTTCTTCCTTTGTGACCGGAATGGTCCTGGGGAGCAGTGATCCAAACTGGAAATGGCATTGCCTCAGGCAAATAATACCCTGTCTAATGTATTTGATTTTGCAAAGATAACAAGCTGGGTTACATCTTTGCTTTCACTTCCATTAATGGTTCAAGGAAAGGGAGGACAAGAAAATAAAACAGATTATTAAAGCTGCCTTTTAGTGTGGTGTCACTTCAGGCAAAAGCGAGTGATGCCTTAAGGAATCTTTGGAAAAATGTAGTATTTATGCTATGTAGAGAAAAGTAGAATTTATAATGTATTTTTGTTCAGTTTACTGGGGGGTTAGTAGAGAATTTGCTTAAGTATCTAATGAATAATTTACGGTCACTAATTTGTTGTATAGACTAAAAAACATTCCTGGCCGTAGACAAAGAGAATAAAAACACAGCCTTTAACTACACAACAACCAAACTGAGAGGTCAGTGTGGAGGGAGGGATGCTGGGACAAGCCTGTGAACCTTTGAAGGGCACCAGCTCTTGGCTGGAAAAGGGAATGATTTAATTCTGATCGATTTTTTTAATAGTCAATATTAAAATCTCTCACCAGAAGCAGTAAGTAATTCTAATTAAATAATATTATATTATTAAAACACTAAGTTGTGTAAGCAGAACAGTTCTGATACAAGCACACAGGGGAACTTCAAGACCTTTATGTCTAGACTCCAGAATTCTATGAAATGGTTTTGTTGAACCAAATATCTGATGCATTTTTGATGCTGTACTTCTGCCAGGCGTGATATGGAACTGGAAAACAAAGGGGAGGATGTTTCCCTGGTGAGCTTGCAGTCTTAATTAACAAGACTTAACAAATACAATTACCACAGATAAAGGTTAAAAAGAGATAGGAGAGATAAAAGCAAATCTCAAATAGGGACAAGAATTAAAGCAGAGATATTAATGTTCAGGAATCCTTTGCCTCCACTGAGAACAGCAGACACTAATACAGATGCTTTTCAGAGCTGCAAATGGCCTATTTTCCTCCTGGATCTCTTGATCTGCATTTTCAGAAATTTAAATGCTGGATTTCAAAGCCAAAGGAAGAATTTCAGAGACTTAAAGAACACTGTATTATAACATATGTCACCTTTCCAAGTAGATGCCTTTTGAAAGCATTTGGGGTTTAGAGTAAAGCAGAAATCTCTGGAAACAGCAGTTTGTTGCAATCAGAAATAACCCTTTATTTTTCATTTCAGTGTGACCCTGGTGTAGGGAATTATCTGATGCTTCAATTTGACATAAAGGGCCTGGGTTGGGAATCTTGTAACAATTGAGTAGATTTGCCCACTCCAAGGGAGAACTGCTCCCAAAAAATACAGGTAATTTTACCTGAGTCAGAAGAAATAGTAGGATCACTTGGAGATTTAGAGCTGTCCCCTTTAGTCACCCTTTTCTTGTGGCAGATGTCTCCTTCAAGCAACTAATTTTTGCTTGATAAGTGCTGCTCCAGTAGTGGTTTTGGGGTAGAATTTTGTTTATTTGTTTATTTATAAGAGAGAGGTGTTGGGGTGTTTTTTGCTATTGATTTGGTATTTCACAGGGCTTTAGTGAGTCTCTTTGGTTTCAGGAACCAGGAAACTGTGATGGGGAAATTTTGTGATGTTGGAAAATCGATCTCTGCAGCTTCAAGCGCTGAAGTTAAATTGATGTGATAACTGTGACTGGTTTTGTCACCAATAATTCCTGCCTTGAGCAGGATATTAAAGAGGACAAATGAATTAAAAACAGACCCACTACTGACTACACATTTTTGTTTGACTTCCTTAATGTTAAATTAATTGTTGACAGAGATTATTTAGGTAGATTGGGTTTGTGCTGTACTTTACATTAATCAATTGCGGTTTTACTTTGCATGCAGGAAAGATCCTTCCAAATTTTGAAAAGGTCACCACTGTTAATCATTTCAGGAAGGCAAGAAAAGATGCTAATAATGACTCAACTGAAGGGAATAACCAGGATTAAAAGCTTCTTAGTGCTTAATAAGTATAAGTGTGATCTTGATTAATTCATGCTATCAACCTGTGACAGTGTTCACTAAGCATGTGGTATAGCTGAAGAATATATTTTTTTTGGGGAGAGCATTATTTGGTTTTAGGGTTTTTGGCTTTCTGCTGCAATTAAAAAATTGGAGATTTATGATGGGTTAGATTTTGGATGCCTCAGATGTCAGAGGTGTTTGCTGTAGGAGGTATTTGTGGTTAAGTTTGGTTCTGCAGTGCTGCAGAGCTCCCAGTGACTCCACTGAATAAAGTGGAAAACTTCTGTGTATTGATATTCTTCTCATTTTCCAGCTGGGTACCCCAAAATGGGATCAAACTTTACTGTTTACAAGGGTCTGGAGTGACAGGACAAGGGGGAATAGCCTGAGCTCAGGTTGCCAGAAGGTTTAAACCTCTGGGATGGAGAAGACTCCATGGAGACCTTAGGGCCCCTTCCAGTGCCTAAAGGGACTCCAAGAGAGCTGGAGAGGGACTTTGGACAAGGGCCTGGAGGGACAGGACAAGGGGGAATGGTTTCCCACTGCCAGAGGGCAGGGTTAGATGGGATATTGGAAAGAAATCCTTCCCTGGGAGGGTGATGAGGCACAGGTTGCCCAGAGAAGCTGTGGCTGCCCCATCCCTGGAAGTGTCCAAGGCCAGGTTGGACGGCCTTGGAGCAACCTGGGCTAGTGGAAGGTGTCCTTACCCATGGCAGGGGGTGGAACAAGATGAATGTTACGATCCCTTGCAACCCAAACCAGTCTGGGATTCTATGATTCTGTGATTTATACATTTTTAAGGGTTTCATCAGTATTATTTGTATGTCTTTTGTGCTGCTGGAAATGTCATTCACTTTGGTGAGGACGAGTCAGTGCAGGCCAGAGGAAGGGCTGAGCACATATAGAATTATAGGTACCTGATAGGGAACCATTCCTGTTTTAAAATCATTGCAAATATATTTTCCAGGAGATAATTTCTGTATTGAAAAACTGTCACAGGTCTCACAGGAACGAGATCCTGTTTTCATTTTAAGGCTGCTTTATTTGTCATCCTTTTTAGTCATCCTTTCAGCACCACAAAGTGGTTTTGGAAATAATCCACTAGCCTTCTCTACAGCTTGGTATTTATGTTAAATAGGATGTATAGATACAGTACAAATAAAGAATTGACAAACTAGGAAGGAACTCAGACTTAATTGTTTATCCACAACGTCTTCCTTCCCCTCACCCTCAAAGTCTGTGACTCCTAATTAACAAGGAATTCTTTTAATTGACAACATAGGAGCAGAATAAATATTGAAGAATTGACCATAATAATATGTATTTAATGTATTTTTGAATACCTTGTGTTTAATTGTATTTTTATATACCAAATGATCAGAACTATTCATATTTAGTAAATATTGTGGTTCTTCTAATAACTTACACTTCTGTTCTGCATTTCATCCCATTATTTCTCATAATACTTTTATCTTTTAACACTCTGGGTTTTTTCTTTTTAATACCTGAAAACAAATGTTGACAACCAGCACAACTATTTTAGCTAAAAGACGACTGTTTTCCTATTTTAATCTTTCTTTATCCTAATCCCATGGGGCTTTTTAGGCTTGTTTTCTATTTTCTCTCAAACCTGTCTGGTTTCTCACATACACACTCTCATTCCAGGTGTGAGCACTGGGTTTGGTTTTCTCTGCCTGGAGTATCCCTGTTGTGCTAATTTTTCCTGATAAACAAGAGAATTTCTAATGCTTTCGACATATGATCTAAGGAATCCAATTTCATCTGACTGTCCTGCTGTTCTTGCATCTCTCAGGCTAATGCATTTTCCTGTAGACAATTTGTTTAGCTGAGGATTTAATCAGCTGTAGCATCTATTTTTGTTCCTGCTTTTCCCAATCCCTGCCTCGTAGGTAGTGTATGAATCCACATTCCAGCTGAGGGGAAATATATTGACTTCACATTTCTAATCTTGCATTTAATTTTTAGAAGCACAGGGCACATATCTTTCAATATTTTTAAGATACTGGCTTTAGCTTTTAAAGCATTTTTCCTCATTGCACTGCAGTAATCCTTCACTGAACTGGTTGGGTTGAGCTGTTTTGATTGGTGTGACATGTGTGGGCCTCCTGCTGCTATACTTGGATTTACGTTTTATGCAGAAGATTAATCTCCAGGTCATCAAGTCTAAGTCTTCTGAGGACAGAGCAGAAGGAGTTTTCTGTGCTGGATGTTTCTGAGTTACTGTTTGTAGAGCATCCAGGTAGAGCCTCTCCTTGCTCTTCACTTGTTCTTTCAATTTACAATAGGCAAAGCCATGGTAGTGAATTCCCACCTGGACAAGGCTGTGCTCGTGTGTCCCTGATGTCCCAGTGGGAAGTGATGACAGTGTCTGCACTGACAATGGAGAGCAGCAGGATTGGAAGTGGAATTAGAGTGGATTGAAAGTGGTTCTTTGCTCCCGTGGGCCTTCATCTCACAGCTTGAAAGGTGGTCGGTGAACACCATGGCCGGGTGTGAGGAGCGGACTTATCACTCAGGCTTGTGTTGTGATATTTGGGGGGCTTGGATGATTTCAGGGCCTTGAAGCCTGGAAGCAAGACCGTTAGTCGCTCTGGATACTTGGTGAGGAGCAGGTGTGGATGAGCTTGTGTCCAGAGGGCCATGGGTGAGAGGAGGCAGGCTGATGGCATACAGGCGGAGCCAGAGAAGTCACCATTACTTCTTTAGTTTGGGAGCAGCTCTGCTTCTGCTTCTTTAGTCCAAGAGAGCCCCTTCTGGGCAGTGTGTGTGTCCTGTTTTCCAGAGGAGCCCGTCACTGTCCTGTCTGTCTGTTTGTCTCAGGAAGCAGCCTGGCATCAGCCACATGTGTGGCTCCTGGAGCACTGAGTTGGAAGGGACCCACAAGGATCATCCAGTCCAACCCTTAGCCCCGCACAGGCCCATCCCCAAGAGTCACACCAGGTGCCCCAGAGTATCATCCAAACACTCCTGGAGCTCTGGCAGCCTTGGTGCTGTGACCACTGTCCTGGGGAGCCTGTTCAGTGCCCAACCACCCTCTGGGGGAAGAACCTTTTTCTGAGATCCAACCTAAACCTGCCCTGACACAACTTCAGGCCATTCCCTGGGGTCCTGTCCCTGGTCCCCACAGAGCCCCTTCTCTTCCCCTCCCAAGGAAGTTGTAACTGCAATGAGGTCTCCCCTCAGTCTCCTCTCTTCCAGCTGAAAGGGCTTTCAAACACCAGAAAGAGGATTTCCCTGTATCAGAACTGAGTGTCTGGGCCCCTGGGTTATTACTCATGCAGAGGAATTCCTCCACCTCTGGCTTACAGAAAGTCTGCCTGGGACTGAAGCAATCTTCATCCAACAAAACATCGCTGAAACTGGTAGGTGTAGAATGGAATAATTGATGTGGGCTCTGCACAACCTTCCCTTCTCTGCTGGAAGCTCTGAACTGGCTGTGTGAGGCACCGGGAGAGACCCCAGGTACCCTCCTGCAACATCACTTTCAGGCTTGGAGTAATGAATGTACAAATTCTCCCGTGGCCGGGGCGAGTCCTGGAATGCGAGAGGCTCCGTGATGTGCATCTGCGGGAGCTTGTGTTGTGACAACTCCCATATGTTCCCACCTACACAAGGAAATGTGATTTCTGCCTGATCAGCCTTAATCCTTACTCGGCGATAACGGGAATGTTTCGGGAGGCGCGTCACTGCTGACCAACCTTCCCCAACCTGCTCCCGCTTTCCAGATCTGTCACGGCAGCTCTGGGTTCTGGGGGGGCATTTACAGGGTTGAGGTCTCTGCTCTTCAACATACACCAGAGCCACATATGTTTTCCAGGAATGTTTAACCTGCAGTGTGTTGGCAGGAGATTTGGGAAGGTCTTTTATGAAGAGCAGGAAACCATCCTCCAGAGAGTACCTGGACAATACACGTTGCCTCCTCACCCATCCCCTTCTCTGCACTGAAGGTTTCATTTGAGTCACCAAGAGATTATCCCAAAGTGCAAATGAGATCTTTGAGAAGAGATTAAATTTACTTTATTTATTTATTTATTTAGGAGCTGACCTTATCCCAGGTTTTGATTGTGGTGTTTGTTTTGGGTTTTCTTTTGCTTTTTACTTTTTCCCTTTTAAAATACTATAGGACAACATGCTGGGATTGAAACAGTAGCAAACCCAATCCAGTAGCTAGCCCAATTGCTATTTAGGTTCATCTACTACTTTTAATTGGGTTTCGGTCTCCTAATAAGCTATCTGGTGTCCTGGGAATTGTGCTGGGAAGGAGTGCAGTGTGAATACTTCGTTCCTCCCTTCTCACCACGGTTAAACCCACAGTCCCTGATAGTGTGTTGGATTTTGAGGAGCTGGGTTTTATGAGTTTTGGAAAACAAACCCTCAGTTAATACATTAACAGCTGAAAATATCCATGGAGTGTCCTGATGAAGTTTTAGTTTCAGTTTTCTTGTTGAAGTAAGAATTGGAAATTAGGCCAGTCCAAAATTTGAGATGTTGTGCCATTGTGGACAGTTGATCTCTGATAAAAACAAGGCTGAAAAACAGAAGGTTGCAACATAAACCCCATTTCTTTCTTCTGCTTCCAACACAAATTGGCCAAGCTGCTGCCTCATTTCACTTGGGCTGATTTCGGTGCCTATGGGTGAGCTTTTAACTCAGCACAGCATGAGAGGAACCTGCAGTTTCCACCATGTATTTCATCTGTAGGGCTTTTATTTCAGAGGTTCATAGTCATCTCATAAATTCTTTTCTGAATTTTAGTAGATTTTCACCAAATAGAGATTTAGCAGATTTTCACACAAATAATTATATTGAAGATACAAATTGTTTGTATCTGTGTGACTTGGGTTAGTGAATGTTCTGCTCAGGATTTATGGCCATCAAGTGTTGACTTCTAGTCGAAACCATGGAAAAAATGTTTGATGGAGGCTCTCCTTGACCAAACCACAATTAGCAATTTCCACCATTAATTCACCATATATGATGAGAAAAGAGAGGGAGAGGATATGGATATTGGAGGCTTCTGTCTTGTCTTGGCTGCTGAGTGATACCCAGGGAAGTGGATTTCCTCTGCTTGGAGGAGTGACCATCCCATTGTTGTTTTTCATGGCTGCCTCAGGGTTCTGGGACTTTTTGCAGATACCTGTCAGGTGAAGCTGCTTATGTGTCACCTGATAAATCCCGGTGACCCTCCATCACCCACCTGGAAGCTGTGGAGCATTTGGGAAGCGAAGAGCCACGAGAGATTTTTTTTCGTTATTTAAATGTATTACTGAGTGATTTTCCCTTTGAGAAGCATGACTGTTCAGATGATTCACGGTTGCTTTCTCGTAGGCATTTCAGCAAGCAAGCACAATAGAATGTACTCATGTTGCAGCTTGTTTACTTGAGAAAATATCCAGAACACAAATTGTAATTCATTAATCTGGGGGCATCTTCCCAACTATAATTGTTAAATTAATTTTAGAGTGGTTTTAGCCAATTTCATGGTGATGAGCTGCGTGTCAGGTCTGTGTGTTCACATCACACTTGAAGAATACTGCCTGTACTTGCACTGAAAAGCTGCTTTAATATTGAAATTTTGATATTAGGCCAACAGAGTGGATGGATACTTTTGCCTCCAGCACTAGAAACGAATTGTTTTGTGCTTTGTAATCTGTTACAATAACAGTTTTCTTGCTCTTGCAATACATACCTCTGTTTGGATGGCTGAGCAATATTTTTGCTTGTAACCTCTGTGTCCAGAAAGGCAGGTGTAACATTAGAGAAGCCTGAGGAAACATCCTCAGAGCAAATAACTTGCATTTTCACAGGTTAATTTTAGGAGATGCTACAGAAATTTGCTGTGAAAGAGTGTGGTATACAGAACCAAAGTAGGATATTCATCAGAAAAGAAAATGGCAAACAGTGCCCATCAGGGAAGATTTAAAAATTGGTGTTATTTACTCTCGAGGCATGTGCTTTCTTGAAGTTCTATAATAATTTCAGGAGAAGGAAACTTCTTTCCACATCTGCTGCAATAGGGCAAGAAATAATTAGCAAGACCTGCAGCAAGGGAGACAAGCAGGCTCTGAACATTCAGAAAAGTCTGGTAAAGAATGATGAGGAACTGAACTCTATTGCTTGGGCAGGCTGGGAGATCTTCAGCCTGAATTGTTTGTTGAGTGAGGCTGGAAAGTTTTGGATTTAGTTGAACGTACTTTGGACTGTGGGAAGAGACCAGATGACTTCTAGAAATCCCTCACAGTGGTGTCTTTCTGTTCATGACAGAGGTGTGTGGATATTCAAGGGAACTTCTGAGACAACACTGAAAGAGGTCACAGAATCCTGGAATGGTTTGGGTTGGAAGGGACCTTAAAGCTCATCTCATTCCACCCCTTTCTGTGGGTGGGGATACCTTCCACTAGTCCGGGTTGCACCAAGCTCTGTCCAGCCTGGCCTTGGACATTTCCAGGGATGGGGCAGCCACAGCTTCTCTGGGAATTACATCCCAGCCCCTCACCACCCTCCCAGGGAAGAAATTCTTCCCAATATCCCATCTAACCTTGCCCTCTGGCAGTGGGAAGCCATTCCCCCTTGTCCCTCCAGGCCCTTGTCCAAAGTCCCTCTCCAGCTCTCTTGGAGCCCCTTTGGGCGCTGGAAGGGGCCCCGTGACAATGTAGAACGTGTAGTAAAATAACAGGTCTGAACATAAAAGAACATGTATTTTAAAAAACATTACTCATTTACCTATTTAAAGCCTCTTTTTAAATGCAGGCAGGTAGGTGAGTACAAACCTCGTTCTGCTACATCAAACTGGGAGGAAGGAGACCTCTGCTAACGCTGCCACGGCGTTCTCTGCTGTGAGTCGTTGTACTACACCTCCCACCCTTTGCCTTCCTCTGTGTGTTGGTACACATGACTGCGAGGGATAAAGGCTGGATCTGCACTGAAAAGAAGCAGCAGAGGGTGTGTAGTGCAGTGGAAAGGGAGTATTGTAGCAGCCACATCACTGCTTTTAGTTGAGGCTTTTCCTTAACCTCTGTGTTCGATGCACTGTTGGTCTTACAGTGCAAAGTACAGGGCTCCTTAGTCATTGTAATTAAAGTATGGCCCTCCCCGGGAAGGAATAAGTCACCTCCCATCTGTGTCTGTTGTTTTGAACCACGGGTCAGAGAGGGAAATAATTGCTGGGAAGATTGATGACTGCACTTACGTAAGACAGCACAGGTCACAGATCCCATTTTAGTCGTCCCTGCAGTCACACTCTGGGGGTGTTAAATGTGTTGGAGATGGTACCAGGCTAAAGCAGCAGGTGAGGGGGATTCTGCCCCTCTACCTGCTCAGGTGAGACCCCACCTGCAGCACTGCCTCCAGCTCTGGGGTCCCAGCACAGGAAGGACATGGAGCTGCTGGAGCGAGTCCAGAAAAGGCACTGGGATGATCAGAGGGATGGAGCAGCTCTGCCTGTGAGGAAAGGCTGAAAGAATTGGGATTGTTCGGCCTGGGGAAGAGAAGCTTTGGGGTGACCTAATTGTGGCCATCCAGTACCCTAAGGGGCCAACAGGAAAGATGGAGAGACTATTTACAAGGGCCTGGAGGGGCGGGAAAAGGGGGAATGGCTTCCCACTGACAGAGAGCAGGGTTAGATGGGATACTGGGAAGGAATTCTTCCCTGTGAGGGTGGTGAGGCCCTGGCACAGGTTGCCCAGAGAAGCTGTGGCTGCCCCATCCCTGGAAGTGTCCAAGGTCCAGTTGGATGGGACTTGGAGCAACCTGGTCTAGTGGAAAGTGTCCCTTCCACTGGGACTGGGTGGGCTTTAAAGCTTTTTGATTGTGATCACTTCAAGCAGTAGGGGTAGGAACCAGAGTTTGTCCAGGTGGATCAGTGGGGATCTGAGTGCCTTACAGGGTCAAGTCCATCATCCATATTTATTCTTCCTCACAATTAACTTCAAGGGATTTCGTGATAAACAGAGTGTGAAAACCCATGTCATGAATTGGGAGGTTCAAGTTGGACATCAGGAGGAAATTGTTCATGGAAAGGGTTGACAGGCATTGAAATGGGCTGCCCGGGGAGGTGGTGGAGTCCCCATCCCTGGAGGTGTCCAAAGAACGACTGGATGTGGTACTCCGTGCTCTGGGCTGGGTGACAAGGTGGGGATTGGGCACAGGTTGGACTCAATGGGCTGGGAGGGCTTTTCCAACCTCAAAGATGCTGGGATTCCGTGAATTGCCTCAAGAATAATAATAATAAGATGAGGTACTTGGCTACAAATCCCTTACTACCTTGTTACTATGACAGTTAATCAAGTGACCATGGAAACAATACAGTCAGTATTTTGTGGCTGGTTGTGTAGCTGTCACCTTTACCTGGAGTGGGGAGAACCCCCAACGAGGAAATCTTCCTAATAGTCTTGTCCCCCTAAATTATATTCATGATTTTTATGTAACAAGAATGAAATTTTTTAAAAATCCATTGTCTTGCCTAGCACTTGAGTGAGAATGACATTGCTTTACTTGAATTATTTAAATGATGGTCTGTGAGATCCAGGTAATTATTTAATTACATTTTTTTGATTGAATTGAGGAACTGGCAAATGGTGCAACTCTCCCACAGGAGTTTTCACCTGGATTCACTGCTGGGAAATAATTTCAGTTAATGTCTGTATCCCCAAACTCTTGTCTGTATCTCCAAACTCTCTGATGCCAAAACCCACCAGGATTTTCATGGGTAGGATTTAATTTTGTAGTTCTTTCTTACTGAAGTATAAATCTTTGTATTGTTAATCTAATTCTTTGGTCTCTTCTTGTCTTACACAATAGAATAAAGGCAGCCCTTTATGGTAGCCAGGAACCCTGTCTACAAGGTTAATTATAATTTTGTGGATAATCCCTCACTCTGATTCCAGCTGTTCTGGACAGAATTGGATATACCTACCCAGAATTTGAATTACATCCTTAATAAGCTTTTATTTTGTTTATGAAGCCTTTGAGTGGCAATTGGCAGCCTGGATGAATGTACCCACTTAGGTACCAGCCTCAGCAGTGTATGTCTTGATTGTTTTATTTTTAATTTAGCAGGACATTACTTTCTGTCCCTCACTCTTAACAACTGCTTTGCTTCATGGGACACATTGCATGTCCCTTCACCTACGAGTTTGTTCAGTGAGATGAAGTCATGCAATTTTCACAAAAAAAAAAAAAAATATTTTCTGTTAATTATGTCGTGCAAGTTACCAAACATTTTCAAGGATTAAAACAAAGATTATTTATTTAGCTGTTGGCCTCTCTTCTTAGAAACCTCTTAATGTCATTTATATTATGGAGTGTTGTGAGGATGTAATTTCACAGTATCACCATGTGATTTCACAGTAGTGTAATCATAGAACCACGGAATGGTTTGGCTTGGGAGGGATCTTAAAGCCCATCTTGTTCCAACCCCTCCCATGGACAGAGACACCTTCCACTATCCCGGGTTACTCCAAGCCCCGTCCAACCTGGCCTTGGACACTTATAGGGATGGGGCAGCCACAGGACAAGGGCCTGGAGGGACAAGACAAGGGGGAATTGCTTCCCACTGCCAGAGGGCAGGGTTAGATGGGATATTGGGAAGAAATCCTTCCCTGTGAGGGTGGTGAGGCCCTGGCACAGGTTGCCCAGAATAGCTGTGGCTGCCCCATCCCTGGAAGTGTTCGAGGCCAGGTTGGACAGGGCTTGGAGCAACCTGGGATAGTGGAAGGTGTCTCTGCCCATGGCAGAGGTGGGACAAAGTGGGTTTTAGGGTCCCTCCAAACTCAAACCATTCTATGATGTTCATGATTCTTTGACCTAATGAATTTATAAACGGAGTGAATTCTGTCCTGTTCCTGGGAGATTCTGCTTTGCTCCAGAGTCACTGAGTGCTGTGAATTTGCTGTCCCAGTGATGGGAATCCTTTCTGTGGGGTCTGCCTTTATGTGTTTACTGCTTGTGGATGCAGATCCTTATTTTTAAACAAATTATATCATTCTCAGATTGGCAGGACCTTGTTGTTTGTATATGTAGCAAAGTTTAGCGCAAACAAATCAAGGACAATAGGAAATGATTACATATTTCTCTGGCTTAGCAATAACGAGAACTAATGCAGGGTGGTTATTTGTTTTGGAGATTGAATTATGACTTGTTCCATTTCATTGAAGTGGATTCTCTACAAAGAGCAATTTCTGAGTGTCCCCTTCTTCATTAAGCAACAATTCTTATCACAGGCTTAGGGAAAACACCTAAACCAAGAGACACACAGAACAGGATTTTTAGTGTTATTTGTAGTGCTTTAGAAGAGTGAGCATTGGGAGTTTTGGCCTTTAAATATATACATTTTGAGTCTTTTTGATATTTAAATTGAAACAAGTTCTTCCTTTTCAGGGCTCAGTGTTACACACACTAAATGAGGTGCCAGCAACCGTCTCCTGTTAAGTTGTAAATGCAGTAAGAAAGAAATACTGATTTTTCTGTTGAGTTATCCCAAGGAGGGTTTTGCATGCAGGGAAAATATCCTTGTTGGGGAATGGAATCAGCAGAGCCTTTCATTTGAAAATAAATGCCTACTAATAAAATAACCCTTTTTTTTCTAAGTATTTTGGAGGGTGGAAATTTCTGTCCTGTCCTGCAGTTTGATGTGTTTGCACTCTCAGACTTTCAGGTGACTTTGTGAAATGCCAGAAGTTATTCAAACACTGAAAACACTTAAAAATCATCAGAAATCAGTATGTTGTACCTTGTGGCAAGACTTAAAAGTCCAACAACACTCATTTCTGGCAGGTATTTTTCTTGCATAAGATCTCATGCTTGGACTTGATCTTAGAGGTCTCTTCCAGCCTAAACGATTCTATGATTCTGCTGGAATCTTGAAACACATTTTGTAGTAACTGTTCAGGTTTAAAGTGAGGAATGTGGATGCTGTAGCTACCTTGGGATGTTTTGTCTTCAAGGAATCTGACTTTCCTTGCTTTTATTTTAGGCAGTCTTGCCTTCCTCACTGCATGCACTGATTTACTGATGAAGAAATCATGAGAGAAAGTCAAGGAAGCAAAAAGTTAGTAAAAAAAGTCTTGGAAAAATTTGGAGTCAAGTAAACACATTCTTTACATAAATACCTGGCTATTCCATCAGTCATATTTGGAGGGAAGAGCAAAGCTCTACAGAAATGCCCAGGTGAGCTGGTCTTGCTGGTACAGGATCCTGCTCCCTCCAAACTGTTCATGACTGAAATTCAAAGGAGCTCATGACATACTTCAAGTATTTCATGTTCTATTGGCTGCTTGAAACTTTGGAATTAAGGCAGATTTTACCAGGAATTGAGGGTTTTTCCTTTGGGCTAGTTTAATTTGGGTGATCATGCCAAAGAAGGAGCATCTTTGACTGCAAACATGTGCCCAGCTGATGGATCAAAAGACAAATAAAGGGAGGAAAGGGCAAAACCAGCTGAAAACAGTGTTGGGTTTGGCCTTTTCAAACTTATTTTAATTGGTTTGAACTCTGGAGATGCTGTGGCAGAGAGAGTGGCTAGACTTGCTGAAATAGGTTCAGTCACAAGTCATTTGCCATTGTTGCCAGTTCTCTGTGCTGACATTTAGTGGTTGTCACTTGCTTGTCACTTTAAAAACAGTGGTGGAGGGAAAAATGGGAGTCTGATAATGGGAAAGCAATGGTTGTGTCAAGAAAATGTTTGAAATTCTGGAGCTTAATTATTGCCTTCTTCCATGAAAGACACAGGTAGGAGTCATTAACTCAAAAATAACCCCCCAAAAAACAACAGACCCCAAAGCAACCTCTCCTTCAAGTCTGATTTGAAAACAGATAATAGTGAAATTACAGGAGTATTCAGTAATGTTAAAAATGAGAAAATTGCATAATAAGGAAAAGATTGACAAGAGTAATCTTCTTCTCAGGAAGGACCAACAGGTAATAGAAAATAGTGTATCTTTTGAAATTCAAATGAAGATTTAAACTTGCATACAAGGCTCGAGATACAAAATATTGTGGGAAAGAAACACTGCAAAGCCCAGCTGTGGAGATTTATTCCTGAATAAGGTTTTCTTATCTGCATTCCAGTATGTTATTTGGTTATTAAGGTTGGTAATGTTTTGGTGAGATGAAAAATTAGTTACTTTGTGTTTGTAAATGGGAGAAAATAGGCTGAAATTCCATCTCTCAGAGAAAAAGGGTCAAAGGCCTCTCCTGGAGCTCCCAGGGATTACTGAGTTGGGAATATTGCTGGGAATATTGTTCTTTGTTGCATGAAATCGGGGTTCTGACAAATGACAGGGTAATAAGCACAGCTCAGAGTCAGCTCAGGAGCCTTCACAAGTGCTGAGTAACTTTTTTAATAATCAAAGACCATTAAAATATAATGAGGAGATGAGGGTTGTGTTCAGTACATCCTGTTAACTGCTGCTGCACCGAGTGCCTGGGGCTAATTTACCTTCCATTCTTCCCTTGATGTTAAAAAAGCAGCTTCAGACCCCTCACACTTCTTGTAGCTCCCCTCCAACCCACCGGGATGTGGGATTCATCCCTTGGGAAGGGGGGAGCCTTGGAGGGGGAAGGGAGCTGGCGATGGCTCAGCTGTTCATCAGCGGGGAGAGGGAGAGCGATGCTTTCCTGCAGCATTGTTGTAACCATGACACTAAGGACGTCATCCCGTGAAAATAGCAGTGGGAACATTTGTGGAACAAAGCTGGAGCGGCTCCGCTTCCCCGCACGAGGGTCCTCGGCAGAGCGGAGCCATATGCACGCCGTTCATTTGCATATAGATTAACTGCGCTCGCAGCCACTTGCTGGGCTTTAAAAAGCAGGCGAGGAATTAGGGTTGGAATTGCAAAGTGAGCCACGGGCTCAAGGAATCATTGCAGTTTTCAGAAAGGCATGAGCAGCCTCACAGAATCACAGAATTGGAAGGACTCACAAGGATCATGGAGTCCAACCCTTATCCCCGCACAGGACCATCCCCAGGAGTCACCTCCGCGTGCTGCTGGTGCTTCCAGAGGGGTGTTGGGATGGGGAGAGGGCGGGTGCCTTCTCAGCTTTGCTTTGAGTGGCAACTCTGCTGATTCAACAGCCTCGAACTTATTTGGTTCTACCCTCCCCTGAATAAAACTGATGATGGAAGCCAGAGCCGGCTGTGCTCTGTGGTGGGAAAGGATTAGTGCCCTGGAAATGCTGGTAAAGTAATTTTTATGGCTGTGTTGAACCCCAAGCGACCCTGTAAATAAAAACACGGGAAAGGGAGGGCAGCAGATGGAAAAACAGCCTAAAGGTAAAGGAAAGGGATGAAGTAATGCCATTGGAGAGGGGGAAGGACAAAAGGGATGGAGGTTGAAGGAGGAGCGAGGAAGGAGGGAGACAAAGCGGGGCAGGGGGTCAGCAGGGCTGACGTCACCGAGCTCAGCCACCACGGCCTGACCTATTTCCTCTTCCCCCTTCCCATCAGTGGTTCTTCCTGTAGCATCTCTGCTGTCTGGATTTGAGTCTAAAAGCTGCAAATTGAGTAGGGACATAACTCCAAAGAGCATCCAAAGGCATGGTCCTCTCTGAGTTATCCATGTGAATCCCTCTGCTCCTGGAAAAGTGGGGCATCACCCTCGCCTGGGCAGAGCTGAAGTAATGCTCCCCCTCCTCTTCCTGGCCACTTCCATTCCATAGCTGTGTATTTTCCACCTGGGAGACTAACAAAGTACAGGGATTGCACCTAAGGCCTGTCGTTCATGTCAGGCCTGTGCTGCTGCATCAGGGTTTGTCACAAAAACACTTGGAACTGAGGGGTTTTTGGGTTTTCTGGTTTATACCAAGACCTGTCAGTTCTGCTTGAGTTTCCCCTGGAGTGGCATGAAAACAATAATGGGATTATACAGGAATCATCACATTTGTAATGCTAGAAAAAGAAATCCTTTATTGTTTGTGACAGAGTTGTTTGGCAGGAGGTCATAGCAACAAGACATGAGGAAGGCAAATCATCCCAAGGGAATCCCAGGTGTGCTTCCAGGCCTCCCTGGAGATTTACAGGATCTGCAAGCCACTTGCAAGGAGCAGGGGTTTTTTTTCCCCCATAAAAATTGAAAATTTATGGATAATTAACAAAATCAATGAATAGGAAGATTAATTGTAATTTTGGACATTTGACCTTTTCGAAAAGACTTGAGTTATTCATGTCTGTAGCTAACTATTGTTCATAGAGTTTTCTCCTGCTTACAATTAATTGTCAAGTAATAAACTTGATGTCAAATATTTTCATCTCTACTATGAAGTGAGAGAAAAATGAGCTACAAGTTTTGAGTCATTTTCAGACTTTTTTTTTACAACTTGGAGAAGCTGAGGAAAAATTTACTTCACGGAATAAATTCAGCAGAAATGCTAGAGAAATCAAGATTTCTTTTACTTCCTGTGGCTTTTCCAGCCTAGACACTGGATATTACTTTCCTATTCAGAGCCATTCCCGCATTCAGGGTTGTGCAATCTTTTAAGCAAAGGCTGCATTTTTTCCCAGTGAATATATGTTGGGAAAATCCACTAATTCATAAAGTAGTTATATTCCATACCATATTCTGGGAGGCTGCTGCTGTTGTGATTTTCCCAGATGAAAGAGGCATTTAGGTAGTTTTTCCCTGTGTAC
This sequence comes from Neopelma chrysocephalum, assembly GCF_003984885.1. Lineage (NCBI taxonomy): Eukaryota > Metazoa > Chordata > Aves > Passeriformes > Pipridae > Neopelma > Neopelma chrysocephalum. The sequence goes on from NW_020897760.1 coordinate 1,846,259, forward strand.
TCGAGGGCTTCCATATCATCTCCAATACTTCAAAGTCCCTCTCGCTGCCTCTTCCTGGAGTGATAGGTCTGACTCATCTTCATCTTCAGCTTAGTCATTCTTAATATTGAAACATTCTTCAAAGGAAGGAGATCTGGAAAAACTTTTCACTCCTGGCAACACCCACAACAAAGGCTTGAGTCAATTTATTCAACACAAAATAATTGACATAAAAGGATTCAAAATTTTGTTTGGCAAAAGAAGTTTTGACCTGAGAAGAAAAGTGCCTCCCACCAGTGACAGCACATCCAGGACAGCCTTCCCCAAACCCATCGATCGCCTGCATCAAAGGCACTTTACCTGGTGCCATGTCCTCGGGTCAAAATTTACTCTTTCCATAATTTATCTTTGCTGGAAATCATTGATGAGTTTTCCATCAACTCCCTCGCACTCCGCAAAATCCTGAAGGTGTTGTTTGGAATGAACCACAGGGAGGAAGCAGGAAGAGAAGATGGGAGGAATGAGCTCACCCAAGAACTTTAGAGCGAAATAAGTGGCTGTTGCAGTGATTCCCTTCCATAGGTTGGTCTGGTGCAGCCTGGCATTTGTGTTGTATATCCTTATCCAAAGGATAAGGCTACCTGGAGGGGGCTGTTGGAGTGAGGAACATCCTCAGTGCAGCTTGAACACAGAATCACACAGTCATGGAATGATTTGGGTTGAGAGGGACCGTAAAGCTCATCGTTCCACCTCTCCCATGGGCAGGGACACCTTCCACTATCCCAGGTTGCCCCATGCAACCTGGCCTTGGACATTTCCAGGGTTGGGGCAGCCACAGCTGCTCTGGGCAATGTGTGCCAGGGCCTCACTACCCTGACAGGCAAGGATTTCTTCCCACTATCCCATCTAACCCTGCCCTCTGGCAGTGGGAAACCATTCCCCCTTGTCCTGTCCCTCCAGGCCCTTGTCCCAAGTCCCTCTCCAGCTCTCTGGGAGCCCCTTTAGGCACTGGAAGGGCTCTAAGCTCTCCCTGGAGCCCTCTCTTCTCCAGGTGAACACCCCCAGCTCTCCCAGCCTGTCTCCAGAGCAGAGGGGCTCCAGCCCTTGGAGCATCTCCGTGGCCTCCTCTGGACTCGCTCCAGCAGCTCCATGTCCTTCCTGTGCCGGAGACCCCAGAGCTGGAGGCAGCACTACAGGTGGGGTCTCATGAGAGCAGAGGTTTAAAATCACCTCCCTCAATCTACTGGCCACATGTTTGAGGTCTTTGTGTTGAGCAGCAGGATGTACAAGAGCAGAAATGCCTTGATGACTCCTTGGTCATCAGCATGGGAAGCAAGTCCCAAACTCCACAGAGTTTTCTGAGCTGCCAGATTTTCTAGCTGTGTCTGGATTAGTACAATATTTAATAAAGACAGCAGTTCTTCAGCTTTAGCTTTTGGCTGAACATCCTGAGTTGGAAATTTCTCTTATTTTCTATCAGTGTTGAATATTTTCAGTCTTGGTCTTCAACTTGGACAAACTCTTGACTAAAATACAAGGTATATTTTAGGTTGTTGAGCATTTCCCATGATTTGTGGCATGGCAGCAAAGTCAATAATCATCACCTTGCTCTATGTGATGCACTATCATCCTGCTGACCATTTTCATACAGAATTCACATCCTGGTTAGTATTTGTTCCTGTTAAATATGTGTATACACCTATATGTCATCAGTTCCCAAACCTACTCTCACTGCTGTGTGGCTGTCATTATGTACATTTATTCATCCATTTCTCCTCATGTTTCTGGTATCTGCAGCTTTAAAATGAGCTTTATTCACTGAAATCCTTTCCCAAGGATATGTTGAAGTGTGATTTGTGCTACTCCCATCTGCTACCTGAGGAGGAGGAAGAGAAATGCACTTTAATAACGAGAACTTTAAGAAGACAAGCATATGTACTTCAGAATTTGATTGATTTCTTTTTAATGGTTTTGAGCTATCAGAGTGGGGCTGAAAGCATTATGGTTCCCAGGAAAAAGACCATGGAACATCTCCCTAATTGGACCTGAACAAGATGATGTTAATATAAAACAGCGCGTACTGAAATAGCTTTGTGTGGTAGATTCTCCATCAACGGAGTTTTACAGGAGTTCTTCCCTCTTAAATACACAATTTAAGATAAAAACCCAGGCAATTTCTTGGCTGACTTTTAAGTGTAACATGATTGTATAAATTTGGAAAAAAAATGAAACAACTGGGGGCTTCCAGCGTGGTTAGAAAACTACCACACTGTGCTATTTTTATTGCATGTGGAAGTGAAGTACAGCTACACTGAGGGGGTTTTAATCCAGAACAGACCCATTGGGTAGATTTATTTCCTACTCATAGCTGTAGATTTTCCCTGACTTTCACCTTTCCAAAAAAAAGTCCCTTTGGATCGCAGGTCACACACGGCATCTCCTGTCCCTTCTGGGGAGAACCTCCTGATTCTTCTACTCAAACAAATCGTAGTTCCCACCTCAAAGTTTCCAGGGTTTTGCTTCCCTTTTCTGGATTTCGTGCAGAAATTTCTGAGTTTCTTCAAAGATTTTAAACCAAACTTTTAATTAAATGTAAATAATGCAAGAGAGTTAATTTTAATTCAGATTTTAAGAATTCATGCACTATCCATTCCCAGTATAGGAAAACCACAGTGGTGTTGCCACGGTATCTCAGTGGTGCTTTTTATATATTTAACCTCTTCAAACCTGTATTTTTAAGGATTCCCTCTGACCCACAGGCAAAAAAAGAACTAAACTTTAATGTTTTATTCTACTTCTGAAAGTTTTTAAATGGTTTTGGAAAGAGCTTTGCCGTAAATTATTCCCAATGTACTTGGGAAGTATCCAAGGCCAGGTTGGATGGGGCTTGGAGCAACTTGGGATAGTGGAAGGTGTCCCTGCTCATGGCAGGGAGTGGGACTGGATGAGTTTTAAGGTCCCTCCCAACCAAAACCACTCTGTGGAATACAGATTTTGTCTTTTCATAATAAATGTGCAATAAATGTTTTAATTGATTTTATATATTTGGTATTTTTCCAAACTTCCTACATTTATGGAGAAGTTTCTAATTGCCAGCCATGGGCTGTTCCTTCCCAAAGAAGTCAGTAAAATTGAAGTCTAATAAGTAAATAGCTACTTTTTTATTTAAGTGTGTGTATACATATATATAAAATACAGAAATATGCATATAAATATATATATATATAAGATATAAAATACTGAACTGACAAACAACATGAACATTTCCACTCAGCCCCACAGCCAGGTTGCAACTGTTTCAGAAAAGCAGCTCTCAATCACAGAAGTAATTGAGGAAACAAATTCTGTGCCATTTTTAGTCTGTTGTCTCCAGAGAAAGGCTCATAAAATGTGCATGAATTTAGTCACAAAAATGGCTCCCAATTTTTGTCCTGCCCGCGTTGTTTTTGGTTGGAATGTTGTGTTTTGCACATCTCAGGCAGAGTTCAGAAGGGTCAGCCCTTCCGGCAGCTCCACCAGCTGATGGATTGGACTTGGCAGCTCCGTGTCTTCAGGGGTTCCTTGGTGACTTCACTGGAGGAGCAGGTGACCTGTTGTTAAAGCAGAATTAGCCTTTTGTGTGCCTCTTGGAGTTTTCCCCTGGAAGTTTCCCTTGCCTTTGCATTTTTCTGGATTATCTGGTGATTTAAAACATTCATCATCACTCTCAAGTGATGTAAAATGCAGAGCAGCTGGTACCCTGCTTGATGCACCAGGTCAAACATGTCCTTGGATGCCCCTGCCAACACCAGGGGAGGTGGCACTGGGGGTTCCTTGGGCTCATACAGGTCTGTAACTGGCTTTATTCTGATGTTCTTTGGGCAGGGAAGGCCAGTCTGGAAGTTGTCACAGTTTGTGGTTCTGAGGGGACATCAGTGTTGTCTGAGGGCTCCCTCCTGTCCCTCTATTCTCTGGTAATGCCACCAGGTAATCCCTGGCCTGAACTCGGGCTGCTGTAGGGTTTAAACCTCTGGACTGGAGAAGAGAAGGCTCCAGAGAGACCCTAAAGTCCTTTCCAGTGCCTAAATTTGCTCCAAGAGAGCTGGAGAGGGACTTTGGACATAGAGTGATAGGACAAGGGGGAAATGGCTTCCCACTGGCAGAGGACAGAGTTAGATGGGACGGTGGGAAGAAATCCTTCCCTGAGAGGGTGGTGAGGCCCTGGCACAGGTTGCCCAGAAAAGCTGTGCCTGCCCCATCCTTGGAAGTGTCCAAGGCCAGGTTGGATGGGGCTTGCAGCAACCTGGTCTAGTGAAAAGTGTCCCTGCCCATGGCAGGGAATGGAATGAGATGGGCCTTAAGGTCCCTTCCAAGCCAAACCAGTCTGGGATTCTGGGATGCACAGCTAAGATGAGTGCCACATTCCATTTTTCTCGATATTTTAACCAGAAAATAAATGTGAGTGTTTAAAACAGGTGGAGAAGGATCCAGATCCAGCCATCGTGGAGTTTTGGAGCTGCTGCATTTTCCTGGCAGAGGTTTATTGGAAGCGAGCGCCGACACCATCACACTGCCATGGGAACAGCACTCAGATAATGCTTTTTAATCTACTGTAATCAAGTACATAATCAACATAATTAATTTCTATACTGTTGCTCTCCTTGGTTCACATGGAAAGCCATCCCAAATTGCTAAATTGGTCCTAATTCAGGGGGAGTATTTTCCTTAAGTATTCCAGGTAATTTCCTTTTTAGCTGGGTGCTAATTGCTAGTCTCTATATTGATGACATTTGTTGTACCTGTTCTTACCTTTTCCCTGCTGCTTTGAGATTTAACTGTGTGGAAATAGTGCATTGGGAGTGATGTCTCTTTCTTTACATAAATTTAAACCCAGAAAAGGATCCTACTGAAGGTACAACTTTACATGGCTGTGTTGGAGGACCTTCCACTGTCAACTGAGGCTGAAATACCAACCCATGTTAAGCCGGAAGTTTGCATTCTCACTTTATTTTATGATTTATTTTAGTTGAATGGTAATGAACGCTTAATTATCATTTTTGAGAGTTAATGGCTAAGATAATGGACTCAGGGCTGTTCTCTGCAGTGCCCCAAGGGTGATACCCAGCATTTCTGCATGTCCTCTGGGTGATGGGGTTGGATGCAGCTCCAGTGTGGAAATAAAACCCTCCTTCCCCCCAACTCTGATTATCTGAGGGGCAGCAGAGGGGCAGCCACTGATCTTTTCTCTCTGTGACCGGTGACAGGACCCAAGAGAACGGCTGGAGCTGTGCCAGGGGAGGGTTAGGTTGGATATCAGGAAAAGGTATCTTCTCCCAGAGGGTGGCTGGGCACTGAACAGGCTCCCCAGGGCAGTGGTCACAGCACCAAGGCTGCCAGAGCTCATGGAGCATTTGGATGATACTCTCAGGGACAAGGTGGGATTGCTGGTGTGTCCTGGGCAAGGCCAGGAGTTGGACTGGATGTGAGTCCCTTCCAACTCAGCATATTCCATTTTTCTTGCACATATTGCACATATGGATACTGGCCAATTTTTCTGTGGTGATCCAAAAGCTCCACCAAAATCTCAAACATGAAGATCTGAAAACCTCAGAGGCTTCACAACTCAAAAGAGCTTCTCTAGGGGTGAGTTGACTCAGTTGAAAGATTATTCCTGAACTTGGGAGAGCAGCAACTTGGACTGAACCTGATTTTTCTCTAAGTCCTCTTTTCTCTGGTCTGTTCCAACTCAGGATAGTCTGTGATTCTATTTATTTTGTCAATAATGATTCCTTCTTGCCCTTTCTTTTGTCCCTGATGTTCTGGACTGGCACCACCTTGTTCTTGTCCCTGTCCTCCTCCACGTGGTGCCAGGATAAGGAAGGAATGCTGAAGGGCAGCCAGACCCTGTGGGTATTCCTTCACACCATGGGAATTCAGCTCTGAGGGCTCTGGTTGATTTTTCCTGCTGACCTTGGTTGCACAGGATTGAGCCCGACTTTGCATCTCATCTTCAAATTCCCAGTGAAATTTCCCTGAAACCGGTGAACTCCATCTGGTTTAATTAAGCCCAGATTTTCAAGATAAAGGAGCGCATTCTGCTGTCACTGCTGCAGACTCAGGCTGCCTTTCCAAGTTGGTTTGTTGTTGCTTTTATAAGTTGCTTTTCCACTGAAAAAAGGGATTGTTATAGTTGCAATTACCATGGAAACAATTACCATAAAGTATTGATCGACCAAGATAGATTAGGAAGCATGAAAGGATAGAGGTTGTCACTATGGAAACATGGACATTTGGAGCTTTTCTTTTTTCCTTAAGAAAACGAACTATTGTTTCTTTCCTTGAACAAGTTTCTAGTCCAGTTTACAATCACTTTGTAATTTTAATTAAAATGGTTTATATAATCTATAGTGCATTTTAATATCATTCATTTTCTTTATATCACAAGAAAATCTCTGAAACGGCCTTTAAAAAAAATAAAGGACTTGCATCATTTGCATGGCATTTTTTCATATTAAAAAGTAGCTGAACTGTATCATTAATTGTCAGTGAAAAACAGGTGAACAGAACAAGCCATTGGCTTCTGAAATTTAGTGTTTAGTGGGGTTTTGTGTTAATGGGTTGGCAAAGGAATCATCAACTTGTTCCTGCTTTAAGTGGCACAGGGAGTTCAGACTTCAGTAATGCTTTGGAGCATTGGCTGTTGGTCATTCCAGCACCTGCTGTTGGATCCAGGTGAGCATTTGTATCCAGTTCACTAAGAAATGGAATTCAAATAGTCATCACTCAGAAGCACATCCTCCTCTTTCTCCAGCAGATGTTGATTGTACTCTTCCCATGGCTGCAATGACTCTCACTCCTTGAGTTTAGGGTTTGGCACCAAAGTGAGTCCAAACAGTTTTGCCAGGTGATCACTCCTGTCAGGTATGATCATGTTTAGTAAAAGCTGAAGTTGAACTTCTGATATAAAATATTTAGTTACTCATCCTGGGAATATGCAACACTTCAGTTGCTGGAGATGTTTTTAGTCAATTCTTAAATTCTTCTAATGAAATGAACTGACTTTGGGGTCCGTCATTGTTTCAGAAATGGTTTTGATGCACAAACCTCTAAACACAGAATCAGAGAATCCCGGACAACTTCCACTATCCCAGGTTGCTCCAAGCCCCGTCCATCCTGGCCTTGGACACTTCCAGGGATGGGGCAGCCGCAGCTTCTCTGGGCAACCTGTGCCAAGGCCTCACCACCCTCCCAGGGGAGAATTCCTTCCCAATATCCCATCTAACCCTGCCCTCTACCAGTGGGAAGCCATTCTCCCTTGTCCTGTCCCTCCAGGCCCTTGTCCCAAGTCCCTCTCCAGCTCTCTTGGAGCCCCTTTAGGCACTGGAAGGGGCCCTAAGGTCTTCTTGGAGCCTTCTCTTCTCTAGGCTGAACACCCTCCCAGCCTGTCTCCAGAGCAGAGGGGCTCCAGCCCTTGGAGCAGCTCCGTAGCCTCCTGTGGACTTACTCCAGCAGCTCCACACCCTTCCTATGCTGAGGGACCCAGAGCTAACACAGTATTTAGTTCTGTGTCAGATTCTTTACAAATAGCTGGTTTCAGTAGTACAAGTGGTTTGTAATGTTTCTTGCCATAATTTGAGCTTGAATTTCTTTTCCCAGCTGTTTGTGCAGGTTTACAAATTCAAGGGACATATGGAATATTTATGCCCTCTCGGGGGAAGTGGAGATTTTAAGCTTTATGTTAAAAATGAAAATGGTTCTCTAACATCTTTCTTCCTGACAAATTCCACGTGTCATGTAGATGTGAATTACTGGAATTTTATGGCAATCTAAATATAAAACTCAGAGAAGGGGCAAGTGGAAAAAAAAAGAGAAATACCCAGGCTTGTGTTCTCTAACGAGGTTCAGGGGAGTGAGAAATGTAGTAAGGCCTCATTACAGTTGGAAAATACAGGGCTTGTGCTTCTAGATAATGAGGATAGAAACAATCTCCTTCCCAGTTGAGAAATGGAGGGGAAAGATGAACCCCATGGCCTAAGGTGGGAATGTCTCTGTGACCACCCCCTATGTCCCATCACCACCCTTTTCCCCATGGCTGCCCCTACCCCAAACCTGCCTTCCAGTACAGTTTGGATTATGCACCAGGGCTGGACTGGGAATGTTGGACTGTCAGAAAAAGAAAATCTCCTCAATTTTCTGCATTTTCTGCATAATGCTCTGTCCCAAGTGATGATTATTATAAATTAAGCACGAAAAATCTCTTCTGCTGTTGGATTTTCACTGTCTCACTCCTGGATTGCACCTCTTAGACTTTTGAAAACTTCTATAATTTTAGACATTAAAAAATAATTTAGAATAAAAGAATCCAGGCATCCAGAATCACAGAATCATTTAGGGTAGAAAAGAGCTCTAAGAACATTGAGTCCAACCTTTGATCCATCACCACCTTATCAACCAGACCATGGCACTAAGACCAATTGTTTCTTGAACACCTCCAGGGATGGTGACTCCATCCCCTACCTGGGCAGCCTGTTCCAAAATATTCTTCTTGATCATGGAAAATATTTTTTTTCTTATATACAACCATCAAAATCACTTTGATAAATTACCATAGCATGGACATTACTCTGTTGACACAAACATGCTGAAGAATTTAAAAAATTACTATTAAATATTAGTTAGGTTTTTATTTAATTAATTCTGTGGACAGCATTTTCTGTTTCCTGTGGGAAGATGTCCACTGATGATACCAGCACCACTAGATCATAAAATCATGGAATCATTAAGGTTGGAAAAGACCTTCAAGGTCATTAAGTCCAATCATTAACGTGCCCGTGTTCACCACTAAGTGATACTCAGAAGTTTCTATCTGTTTTTTTAGATGTACAAATGTGCAAATTCTATTATAAATAATCAGAATGAACATTGGTTCATGGAAATTCTGGAATTCATTGGGCAGCACTGCTTTACTGGAAGTGCAGGCATGGATGTTGGAGCCAAGGCAAGCCATGATTAATTTCTGCCCCTTGGTAGGCACAGTGGATTCATATCATAATCTTTAGCTCCATTTCCTTTTTTTAATGTATTCAAAACAATATCTTGAATTTCATTTGCTTTTTTAAATGTATTCACAACAATAACTCATTTTTCTAACTCAAATGTGGCTTCTAGTGGTTGTTTTTTTTGTCAGGAGATAAATACTTTATGAAGTATTGTCTGTCAAAAACTTGTCCAGATAAACTAAGTCCAGGGTGGTTATAAACCAGATCTCTTGGTACAAACAAGCTCCATTGTTACTGGAATATTTATTTTACCTCTATCATGGGAGGGCAAGTTAAGTGGATCATTTCAAGGCAGGTAAATTCAAAGGGGTGGTGGGCTTTGCATTGTGTGATAGATGAGCTGTGGGTGGAATTGCTGACAGTTAATTCTGGGATCTGGATCTGCCTCCTCCCAGCCTGCATCCCTCCTCCCCCTTTCCTATAATTGCATCTAGTTTTGATATTAAGTGATTGGAAGGCAGGAGGTGAAGTCTGAGGGGACAGACTTGTGAAAAACAAAAAGATGTAATGGGTTGCAAGACTGATTCTGATGGATTTCTCTGAGCAAAGGTGCAGAATTCCAGCAGTTACAGAACTTTATGGTGCCTGAAGGAACCATCTCCTAGAGGGAACATAACCAAAGAAAGCTATGTTTTGGGTAATCAAGAGCGTGGGGTTAAAATAAAACTGAAAAATGGGCTTTGCATTAGAAAATTGCAAGAAAAATAGAATCACACAATCACTAAGGTTGGAAAAGACTCCAGGATCATGGAATCCAACTATTCTCCCAGCATTGCCAAGCCCACCACTGCCCCATGTCCCCAAGTGCCACATCCACATGGCTTTTAAATCCCTCCAGGGATGGGGACTCCACCACTGCCCTGGGCAGCCTGTGCCAAAACCTGAGCACACAAACCAACAGAAGAAGCTTGTTGGAAAGGAGGACAAAACCAGGCTGCTCTGCAGTGAGTGGGAGTTAAATGCTCTGGATTTGGCTAGGGTAGAGTTAATTTTCTTCACAGAAGGATTTAGAGGTCCAAAGTTATGAAAAGAAGTTTATTTAATCCAACAGACAGGAATGAATTATTAAGACCTGGCAATGTAAGCTGAAAAATGGGAGAATTAAGTTTAAATTGCATGTCAATGGTGCTGGAGTTGCATGTTCTGGTTGCGTGCACTGTCGAGGCTTTGGATTCCGTGACCTTGAGCAAGGTCTGAACCTTTCCTCTCCTCTATCTACAGAAAGCTCCTTAAAACTGAATGTGGAAGGCAGAAGTGGGATGTCCTACTCTTAGCAGAGAAACCAGAAAGAGGTGGGGTTGGGGGTTTCTTCCTTGTTGTGGCTCTTTGCTTCAGCATCAACATGTTTGGAAAGGGCTTAGCTGGGGCCTGGTGGTGCCCCAGGGGTTGTGGGATGGGAGGTGGGTACTGGGATTGCCCAAGCATGAGGATATAGGGAACATACCTCCTGCCCTGGCCTGGTGGGCACTGTCCTCCTGACTCTTCATCACTCATTGGGTTGCCAAAGCCAACTTCATACAGATTCTGCGATAGGTTTGGCTGCCAAATAATCGTGATGTGGGACATGGCTTTGAACGTGTCTTGGTGGCCAGTTTCTCATTCCGGAAGCCTGTATTCCAGCAGAATTTACCTTTTATATTTCTTTTGAGTTTCCAAGAGGAGTTTCTGTGGCATGACAAAGGCCCAGAGCAGGAAGGATGACACTTTACTCCAGGCTCCTGTTGGGTGGGGACTCACACACTGATTCTGTTCACGTTCCCTAGAGCTGACAGTACACAGGCAAAGCCCTCTGATACAAACCAGCCATAAACCCCTTAGCTTTCTTTCCCAGTGACCTGCAGTGACCCCATCACTACCCTTCCCCACATTAATAATAATTGTTTTAGAAGCCAACTCTAAGCTGGGCTCAAATTCCTCACTTTAATCTGTTCCAGGGCTTTCAGCGTATCAGGCTGAGACAGATGTGTCCTTCTAAAGGAATGCTGCTCACCTCTGATTAAATGAGTGCCTCTTAATTGGAAAACCAGAAATTCTCCCTGAAAATATTACTTGGAAATTGATTTTTATATTTAGCTAAATACTCTTAAAAGGTTATTTTGGCTTTTATGTTGTTTTCTCTATTTTTCATACTGAAGACTCAAGTGATTCTTTCATATCTCCCTTTTTAAAATCAAAGGTAACATAGTCCAGAGCTCTCCTCACTAACAGATGCTGCTTCCCATTGTGCTCTGCATCATTCATTATGTTTATATCCAATTATTTCAAGCAAATACAATATTATTCCTGTTTGCACTCTCACAAAAACATTTGCTTTCTGTGCCGTGCCTTTGTGGTCTGGTTCCCTTCACTACCACAAGAGATGATAAATATTTAGTGTGATATAAATAAGTACCTTGATACTACGTTAAACATTCCATCAATTAAATTTCATACTAATTGAAGAGAGTTTACAAAAAAACTTGTCAGTCTGAAGGGAAATAAGTCCATTAAGGTAGGAAAAGTGGCATTTTTAAGAATGAATGTGATTGTTTTGTCAGCTACAAAACAGTTTCAGGTTTCCGACTGGATGTAATTATTTTATACTCTTTTTAAGCTCATCTCCATACAAATTGAGGATGATTTCTTCCTGAGGATTGCCCTACCAGCATCCAAGAGGAACGTGCAAACCTCCTCCTTTTCAGCATGAAACAATCAGGCTATTGAGACAAAACAAAGATTTTTTTGTATATGTATTTTTCATTCCAGGGCATGTTTTTTGCCTTTTAGACTCTGATATCATCAACTGTCTGGTTTTTGTAACTAAGAGTCATTTGATTGGAGTAGGTTCTACTTGGGCTTGAATTTGTGTGGTCAATTCCTGCTTTAGAACCACAGAATTTCAGACTGGTTCAGGTTGGAAGGGACATTAAAAATGATCCGGTTCCACCAGGGACACATTCCACTAGACCAGGGTGCTCCAAGCCTTGAACACCAATATATATAACCAGTAGTATTCTGTCTGTGTGTTTAATTTTGGAAATGAGGGAAGAAGCGGAAATTACACAGCGGAGTGATCTGATGGAGCAAGAGGAAGGGGGGAGTGATATGATCCAGGAAAAAACTGAATACGAGGAGCAGATGAAAGCCAGGAGGGGTGTGCAGAAGCTACGTTGGTGTGTGGGCTGCCAGTAAATGTATCTCAGTAGGAGACAGAATCCTGTGTCTGGGGCAGGGGTGGCAGGATGACAAGGCAGGTATTTAAAGCTGAAAGATGAGATTCGTGGAGAGATATTCCTCCCAGATTCTTGTTTTAGTGCACTGTTGGCATCAGAAAGAGTAGAGCTGCTTACGTGTAGCTGGAAGCAGAGCTTGTCCCTGCAGATCTGCAGGAAATATGAGAAAGTTTGTGATGGGGACAGAGAACATGAAGTGAAGGACTTGGAGATGTCAGAGTGAGTCCAACAGTTCGGCTTCATGTTCTTCTTTCTAGAAGAAAGCAAACAAATCAGGCCTGGGGAGCACACAGAAGGTTTTCTGTAGTGGGGTGCAAGGTTGCTTCAGGCTGATGAGTTCCCTGACGTTGAGTCAGTGAAGGCACCAGCCTTGGAAATCAGGATGTTCCTGCTGCTTGTTTGTACTTGTTTGTAGGTAATGAGCTCAGCCCACACTGCCACTTCTGCCCATATTGATGAGTTTGTTTCCTTCTGGTGTCCAAACAAGGACAGTGAGAGTTGAACCTCTGCCCACCCCAAGAAGAGGAAGAGCACTAGAAAAACTTCATGTTTATAATTTTGTAGCTGACATTACCCTGTTCAATACGGTCTGCTGAGGCTGGTGGTGGTTGGGAAGGACCTGTTAGTAACACCAGGGACTCCCATCATGTTTCTCCCTCACATTTATTCTAAAAGAAGTCTGAAGTGGGTATCAGAAAAATTAGGTCCTGAAATAATCTGCCCCTTGAAAGTGAAAGAAGCATAAAGAATTATGTTGTTATTTTTGATGGGAACCTGTTCAATACCATGAATTGTACCTCTAATTTAGGGTGAGTTTTCTGCCCAATGCTTTCTAATTTTTATGTAATTCTTGGTGGCCTTGGGAAGTGTCTTCTCTGACTCCCCTCTGACAGTTGGTACAGTTGGTACAGAGCCTTTCCATCACACAATGGTTTGGGTTTGGAGGGACCTTAAAGCCCATCTTCTCCCACCCCCTGCCATGGGCAGGGACACCTTCCACTATCCCAGGTTGCTCCAAGCCCCATCCAACCTGGCCATGGACACTTCCAGGGATGGGGCAGCCACAGCTATTCTGGGCACAGGGCAGAATTTCTTCCCACTATGCCATCTAACCCTGCCCTCTGGCAGTGGGAAGCCATTCCCCCTTGTCCTGTCCCTCCAGACCCTTGTCCCAAGTCCCTCTCCAGCTCTCTGGGAGCCCCTTTAAGGCACTGGGAGGTTCCAGAAGGCTGGGATGCCTTGAACAGCCTCTGTGGGACCACTGCTCCTGGTGGGAGGAGGCTGCTTTCCCCATGTCCTGCCCTTGGCAGGTGTAGAGTAGCTTTGCCACAGGAGCAAGTCAATGCATTGCAGCTGAGTTGTCATTTCTGGGCTTTCTCTGTTATAAACATAATTTTGGTTCTATCTAAATCAAATCAAGGTACAGCAGAACTGGATTTCTCATGACAACTGCATTGCCCTGGTAAATCAGTTTTTACAATGTTAAAACATTCTTGTTGTCCATTACAAAAAAACTCTGGGTTGAATATTGCAATATTCAACCCACTTTTTATTTGAAAAGAAAATTCATCCATTATCAGGTTCAGCAGAATTCTTCAATTAGAAATGTTTGGTGAAAAAGATGCCCTTTTTTTTTTTATTGAGGCCTTCAGTGAGTCTTTAATCTCCTGCTGAAATGGTTTCATCTTTTATGAAAAAGATTTTATTAAATATCTTTTTTATATCTGAATGTATTCAAAGCTGCAGAGCAAACCTCAGACTTGCCATCTCTGCTTGGGAGAGACCTTAAAGCACATCCGGTCCCAACCCCTTCCATTATCCCAGGTTACCCCAATCCCCGTCCAGCCTGGCCTTGGACACTTCCAGGGATGGGGCAGCCACAGCTTTTCTGGGCAACCTGTGCCAGGGCCTCACCACCCTTAGAGTAAAGAACTTCTCCTCTTTCCCATTTTGTATTTCCTCCTTCCCATTTTATATTCACCTCTGAAGCCCCAAAATTTAAAAAATATTAAAAAAAAATAAACCATCATAACCTGTAAATCTCTCCAAGGTTTTCGGTTCTTGTATAAATTATTGTTAACATTGGATAGTTTACATGAGTTTTAAATAAATTTATAAATCTGGTTGAATAAATGGCCCAGAGGAAACCATTGGTACATCCACAGTTCCAACGGGCAGCGGTAAGATCTTGCAGCAAGTGGAGAATGACGTGGGTTATGTGACAAAAAAAATTGATGATGTCCCTCAGGGAGAAGTTTGATATTAATTTTCCAAAGTTTTTCAGGGGACACTTCATAATCTGTTCCATAAAATGTTCAGCAGATGCAGAAAAAACCTGTTTATGCAGAAATTCCTATTCCTTTTGGATGTGCTGCGTTGTGAGGGTCTTGTCAAGAAGTGAGAGGTGGACGGGGCAGATTTGTAGGTGGAAACACCAGGACCCAGGAATAAGAATTATTGAGCCTTGAACTGTAAGGGAGAAATCATATTGACAAGTGTTTGTGCCTGATACTCGTTATCATATAAATCAGGGTTGTGTTTCAATAATACCCCTTTGAAGGTTTTATTTTCTCCTGCCCTGCTTAGTTCAGTTCTTATAAATAAAAACACATTAACTTTGAGTTATAAAAGTATTATTCTAATTTATTATTCCAAACAAAATGCCTCTTTCCTGAAGAAATGCATGGCATCCTTTTAGAAGTAATATTAGAGAGGTGAATTTCAGGTTTTAATTTGTTTTATTGCGGCTACAGGGAATAAATTTCATAAAATGAGAGTTTATTCCTGTGAAATACTTCCTGATTTTTCCATCTATCTCTTTCAGCTGGAGTTTAAATGCAGTGGGGTTTAAATACAATGTAGTTTTAAAAATGGAACTTTTATCTAAAGAAAGAAGGGACATGGAGTGATAGGACAAAGGGGGATGGTTTTAAATTAAAAGAGGGAAGATTTAGATGGAATATTGGGAAGAAATTCCTCCCTGTGAGGGTGGTGAGGCCCTGGCACAGGTTGCCCAGAGCAACCTGTTGTGTTTGTGGCAGCTGTGGCTGCCCCATCCCTGGAAATGTGCAAGGCCAGGTTGGAGCAACCTGGGATAGTGGAAGGTGTCCCTGCCCATGGCAGGGGTTGGAACGAGATGGGCTTCAAGGTCCCTCCCAACCCAAACCAGTATGGGATTCCAGGATCCTTTACAAAGATAAATGAAGGCTGCACAAATGCCTCTTGCCCAAATCTGACATTATTAACTATGGGTCATGGACCAAGTCAGGGCACTGAGACATGTTCGTTCCTTGGATTTTGCCATTTCAGGATCTAATCTGATAATCAGAAAGTGAGGGAACAAAGACTGTCACAGAAACACGGAATCATTGAGGGTGGAACAGCCCTCCCAGACCATTGAGTCCAACCTGTGCCCAATACCCACTTTGTCACCCAGCCCAGAGCACTGAATGCCACTTCCAGTCATTCCTTGAACACCTCCAGGGGTGGGGACTCCACCACCGACCTGGGTGGCCCCTTCCAGTGTCTGACCACCCTTTCCAGGAAGAAATTCCTCCTATGGAGGGCGTGGAGCAAAGGGCAGGTATTGCCTGTTTGTAGGAGATTCCCACAGAGTGTAGGTCTCTCAGTGATGTTGTTCATGCTGAGCCTTGGAAATTTAATGTTTCAGCTCAAACTGATTATTTAATACATTCAAGGGGCAAATAACCTCTTCCCTGTATACCAATCCATTATTCATAGATCCTTCTTGGAATTACCTGGTGGCAACACTGGAAGAATCAATTTCTTTTTTAAAGCCAAATCTCCATATTGTGTTTTTGAAGGGTATGGAATTTTAATAAGCCTAATGCGAATGGTCACTAAGCCATTGGTATTTTTGAAAGTCAGTGTTTCTCCAGATGCACATTTACCTTATGAAAAATGCATGTGTTTTGATAGCATAAATTATCCCTAAGCTTCAGTTGGAATGAAAATCAGTTCTGATGATGCAGTGAATATTTAAAAAGTCTGTTGTTTGTCCATAAACAGCTGATGGGAATGATGAGAATACTTTTAAAACAGCAAAGATTTCTGGAATGAACTAATGTCATCAGGTTGACGTGGTGCATCAGCAGAGACTGAGAAAACTGGGTTTGTCCTTCTTAGAACGGGGGAATTCTGATTTGCTATAAGGAAGATAAGATTTGACTGGGAGGGTGTCAAAGCCTAGGACAGGAGCCAGAGGATCTGTGGGATCACCATCCTTAGGGATGCACAGAACTGGCCGAAACCTTGAGCAATCTGGTCTACTTGGAATCGCTTTGGATGAGACTCTTCCAGAGGTCCCTTCTAATCCAAACTGAGTCATTTCTGTGGTCTAGAAGGATTTGAGCCCTTTCCTGCATATTGGACAGCTCAGATATCTCAGGAAAAAATGTAGACACCTTGCAGCTGTGGAATAACCCCATTTCCCACTCGACACCAGCTGGAACACTTGCAGGTTCCTGCCTATTGCTGCAGGGGAAAATCTTCTTAGGGCACCACCATGGAAAAAGGAGGAGAAAAGGGAAAAGAACAGGGATGAAGCAGAAAGCAGGTGGAAATGATGAACATGTGTTAAATACTCTGTAGCTCTGCTGTAACCAACATAATTCTGTGTGGCAAAGGTTTCAGTTGGGTGTGTGTCAAATGCAAGATTTTCAGCAGGTGATGAAGGAGGGAATCTTGGTAAAAACTAGGCAAAAAGTTGATTAATTTCCACACTAATATTGGGATTCACTTTATCCCAGGTATTTCATGGTGTCCTGGAGAATCCCTGGCTATGGGATAGCTCATCCCTACTCTGGTTTCCACCTTCAGTCCGGGAGGAAAAGCACAGTAGATCCCAGTTGTTTTAATTTACACATAAAAAGCAAGATAAATAATATACTCCTACTATTCTACATGAAACTAAATGTTATATAAAATTACCATCTATTGTAAGAATATGTAATTATTTAGAGGATCTTGCCAAATGAAAAATGCCATCAAAGAGACCTTTATTCAGGTAGTAACTGATACCTCCTTGGAAAAATACAGAAGCCAGAAAAAAAATCTCATCCACTTTAATCTTGATGTTATTTTAATTTCTTTGTGTTCTTTGTGAGAAGACTGTTTTCAGAGAAGCTTTACAATTTAATTTGCTGCCTCCCACACATAGCACAATGCTATTGCCTCCCAAATGCAGCAGGTTAATGTGTAACCTGGAGCAAATCAGACTGTAATAAAAAAAATGAGACATTTTGTTTTGCTTGGGACCTAATGCTGTTATCTGAGTTGCCAGCGAGGGTATCAGAATGTCTTCCACTGTCTTTTGACTTTTGGATTAGATTTACCTCCAGTAAGAGGATATAAATAAATTTTATATGTTGGTTCCTAGAAATTAATATCTCTTTTAAAGCCTCTTTCTGCCACCTGGGCTGCAGTTGATGTGAAAATAACTTGTGTAGCTCATAGCAACAGCATTCTAATGGTTCCCAGCCTGGAGTTTGCCCAACAACTTAGAATTCAGGGTTGACTTTGTGTTTGGCTGGTGGCAACTCTTGCTCTTGAGCATGTTTGGCAATCAGGGTGGGGAGAGTGACTCAGTGTTCTGAGGACGTCCTTTGGTGACCTCAAGCTGGAGCTGCATCATGTCCTCAAGGAGGACATGATGGAGTAGTTGGAAGGAAGTAGTTTTCCTTCTTCCGTTATCCACTGGAGCAAAGAGCCAAGCAGGAATCCCATCCCAACCATGACCTTGGCTAATGTAGGACAGCAAGAAGAGCCATCAGATTCAGTGCTTTGCACAGAATGTCCAAAAGTGCCCAAACCCATCTTCCAGCTCCCTTTAACAAACATAATGTGCTGTAAAGGGCAGAAGCTGCATCTGTATTTTCATAGAATCACAGACTGGTTTGGGAGGGATCTCAAAGCTCATCTTGTTCCACTCCCCTGCTATCACAGAATCCTTGAGGTTGAAAAAGCCCTCCCAGCCCATCGAGTCCAGCCGGTGCCCAATCCCCACCTTGTCACCCAGCCCAGAGCACTGAGTGCCACGTCCAGTCATTCCTTGGACACCTCCAGGGATGGGGATTCCACCACCTCCCTGGGCAGCCCCTTCCAGTGCCTGACCACCCTTTCCAGGAAGAAATTCTTCCTGAAATGCAGTTTAAAAATTAAATACAAGAACTCATAGATTTTTAGCATGACATTATCATGCATTTGGGGGGGAGGGGGAACCCTGAATGCATTTAATTCTTGGTTTGGAAAATTTGCAGTCAAGTAGAAAAAATAAAATCCTAGAGGGAGTATTAAATGGCTGCTGTCAAATCCTGCTGCATACAAAAAATGAGGGAGTATTGCTATGGAATATTCCATCACCCTGCTGTTTGTAAAAGCTCTCCATCAATTTAATAAATGTCACAGCTATGGCCGTGGACAGAATTGTTTCAGTCTAGTTTACACCTCTTCCCCAGAAAAAGGGCTTGAGTGAGGATGTCTGAGGGTCTGAAAGTGTCACAAGTCTGGCCTGGGTGTTGTTCCTCTTTGAATAAAAGGAACAGAGTTTATCACGTCTCCTTTCACAGCTGTGGGGTGCTCCACGTCAGTGATGATGCAGGTTCGTGGTAGTGATGAGCTGGGCCAAGTTCTCACCAGAGGGGACAGTCACAAGTTCCCAGTGCCACCTCATGGTCAGCCACACCACAGCTGATCCAGGAGAAAATTAACTGGCAAAACAAACAAAAATCCCTGTTTCTGTGCAGCTCCACAAGGTGAAAAGCTCAGAGAGCAGCAGGAGGGAGAGGGCTGAAAGCCTCCGGATTTTTGCACCCAAAGAGGACAGTTTTGTGATGGCACCCATTGCATTTGTGCAGAGGAGACCTGAACAGCTGTGAATAAAATATGCAAATCTAGCAAAGGAGGGACCCCTGACAGTCACAACTCTTGTCTGTGCAGCAATAGATGGAAATTCCAGAGTCTTCCTCACCTGGAGTTGTTGCCATGGATGTAAGGAAAAGTTCTGTCAAGTTCCCCAGTCCCAGGATGAAAAAGGTCCCACAAGCTCAGCCCTGGATCAAACCAGGGATTTGTCTTCTTTCTCTCTCTATGGGTCTTACATTTTCTTTCAATCAATGAAAATGTAGTAGAATTCCAGTTTTTGAAAGATTTCATTCCTGTTATCCATGGGAATATGTTTCTGAGCTGCACATAGCAGGAAACTGCAGAAAGTGGAGTTTCTTTTTCATCTTCGTATTTTGTTTTAATTACAGTTTTGGTATCTGTTGTGCACATTGAGCTTTGGGCCAGCAGAAAGTTCCATGACTGTATCTTGATTGTGTTGAGAATTCTGATTGTGTAATGCAATCCTATGGCCAATGCAGTAATTCCATGGAAAAATAATTACAGCACCTATGTACAAAAATTAAGGCATATTTTTCCATCTCTTCTGGAAGCTCCTTGTTGTGTTTTGAAGCCTCATTTTGGCAGTTGAGTTTCTTGTGGTTTTATCACCATGGTGTTAATTCCGATACATCCCAGTTGCTTGTTTTGTTTTGCATTTCTTTTGATTTGAACGAGGGGAAACCAATTCTAAAGAATTTCTTTAAAAATAACCCATAAAACCCCAATTTAGATTTTCACTGGGTAAATCTAACCACCACTGCTGCTCAACAGTGTATTTTTATCTGAGAGCTCTGTCTCTGCGGATACCTGTGGGAGGTAGGCACAGTAATACAGGTTTTATGGCTTCCTGGTAGAATCCCACCAAATCTCAGAACTCACTTCCCAACAGCAAATTCCCTGTTCAACAGTCTCTGTTGGAGGCATGTGGAGAGATCTTTGGAAGGGATTTTATTTACCAAGTGTGTGAGGACACCCACACAGATGTCACTGCGGGTTTCTCGGTGAACACCATATTTAGAATGTTCAGACTGGGTGTTACTTGGCTGCCTGGGTGCAAATGGCTCATTTTCAGCCATTATTGCTGCTACTTAGACTGCACCAGTCACTCTTTTAAAACTTTAGAGGCAGTAAACAAAGATACAAAGATTTTATGGAATGGTTTCCATAGGATGGACCTGCCCTCTCTGCTGGGTGGCTGTGTTGGGGTTGGGATGAACCACTGATTGGTGCTATCAGATGTTCTGAATGGAATGGGACTAGTGCTGGGCCTTAACAATGAGTAATTATGAATCTACTTTAAGTTGCACTAATTGATAAAATTTCTTTTGAAAGGGGATGTTAACTCACCCTCTGGCTGGACTTCCTCAGCAAAGCTCCCCTCCTAAGACACCTCCCCCCTCTTGAACATACTCTTCTTTCTGGACTTGGGACTGGTAATGTCAAATATGTTTTCCCAAGCAAATGAAGTTCTTGGAGGTGTGTGACAAAAGGGAGAAGAAAGCTGTGGGTATTCATGGAATCACAGAACTGTTCAGGTTGGAAAAGATGTTTATGATCATTAATTCCAACCATTCCCCCAGCACTGCCAAAGCCACCACTGACCCATGTCCCCAAGTGCCACATCTGCATAGCTTTTAAATCCCTCCAGGGATGGGGACTCCACCACTGCCCTGGGCAACCTGTGGGCTGGGCAACCCTTTCCATGAAGAAATTTTCCCTAATATCCAACGTAAACCACTCCTGGTGCAACTTGAAGCCCTTTTCTCTTGTCCTGTCACTTGTACCTGGCAAAGGAGACTGACTCCCACCTCATTCTAACCTCTCTTCTTGGAAAACTGGCTGCTGGGTCTCCTGCCACTTGGGAGGGATAGATTTTCCAACAACTGCTTTGCCTCTTCCTTCTCCCAGGCACTGCTGGTGTTCCCTTGCAGCTCCATATGTGACAACTGCCTATGTCCCCCAGGCTCTTCCCAAAAGCTTCCTTTGATTTATCTCTATTGAAGGACAAGTTGAAGACCAGGGTTGGTATTTTTTTAATGCCAAACCACCACCAGACATTGCCTAACATTCTCAGCAGTATTACTGTCTTTAAAATTAAAGCTTCAAAGGTCATTGATCCCTGTTTCCTTTCAAAGAGCAGTGGAGTATATAAATAAAAGTTTGCATTTTCCTCAACCTGGGGATGTCCAGGCACCAGTCTGTCGTCACAATCCTTAATGTTATTTCCTACTGCCTTATTTTTGTTGCAGTAACAGAGAGGAAAATATGTTGTTCTGCAGAGAAAATCCTTCTTTTGTATGACCCCGCAATGTTCCAACCTCAGAATTTACTGTTTAGGCATCAGAGAAAGCAGTCAAACCTTGAAGAAATCGTTTCAGAGGTCTGGAAGCTTTAATTTGATTCACTTTTGAGCTGGCTCAGTGTGCTGAATCCTTGCTCAAGTCAAGTCCCCTCTTTCTTCTTACATGACCTGTGCTCATGAAAAATAAATATGAACTGTAAAAGAATCTGAATGTTTGTCTTACGAAGTTTGTCTTGCTTGGAATAACAATGTAGTGCCATGAATTCAAGAGCAGCAGGGATGCTTGGAAAAGTTTAAGGAAGATGCATCTTCCTTTAATATGGTGGAAATGACTGTTCATTCCCACTGAAGTTGGGTGTTCAGGCTTCTCCAGAAAATCACTGGATTCCCTGGTTTCACCGTACTCTGATGAAGTCTTTAGTTTTTCATTTCATAACTCTGATTAGATGCTGATTTGGAAAATATTTTGTTACTATAAGGGAAACTACTCAACAGAGAAAAGGCAGCTTTGTACCCTGTCAGCTTGAGGAGCACTTTTGTGACACGTCAAATGAATTCCCACCACTTGTTATTCAACTGCCTTAACTCACACCAACATTTTAGGAACTCTTCGATATTGCTTGGCACTTATTAAATAGGATTGCCTGAAGTTCTGGCTGTGTTCATTCATAGGTATTAATGAATTTTAAATGCAGCACACATTAGGATAGTTAATTTTTATTCCAATAAACCAATTCCTCACCTTACATCAACTCACATCTTTGTGCATTTCCAGCTGTTTTATTAATATTTATGCTTTCCCATAACACATAAAGTTTATTTAAAGGATTAAAGTGTTGTTTAATTCTTGTTTTACCTCACACCTTCCAGTTCACATTAAATGCTAGTTTACATATCATTTGCTGCAATGGAAAAAAGCAAGAGCTTTGCTTCATGATAAAAGAACAGGGTCTAGTTTTCAGGAGTTATGCCTTTGCTGCTGCTGTCATTTTGATGCTTTCCTAATGTGATTCTAATATTCGTGTGTTACTCATGTTTGAAATAATGAATGTTAATACCAGTAAATTGCCACAAACAAAAAATAGAAAAGGTTACGGTTCATTATCGTGTTTGTTTGACTGAAGATTTTATTCAAGATTTTACTGAAAATACCTGTTAATGTTGTTAAAGTGTAGCTATAGCAAATTGCTTTCTAGTTTTCAAGGATTATCTGATTAGGATGCAGGGAGCTGATCCCTGTTTTGAAATCTTCCATCATGGGCCTTGTGGCTTTGGGCAAGTTGATCTCTGTGGTTCCCCCATATGGAGGGGAGAGGTGCAGGAATTCCACAAGGAAAATACATCTTGGAATCATGGAATCCAAGATTAGTTTGGGAGGGATCTTAAGGACCATCTTATTCCTTCCCTGCCATGGTCAGGGACATCTTTCACTAGACCAGGTTGCTCCAAACCCCATCCAACCTGGCCTTGGACACTTCCAGAGATGGGGCAGCCACAGCTTCTCTGGGCAACCTGTGCCAGGGCCTCACCTCCCTCACAGGGAACAATTTCTCTCTAATATCCCATCTAACCCTGCCCTCTGGCAGTTTGAAGCCATTCTCCTTTGTCCTGTCCCTCCAGGCCTCCAGCTCTTTATAGACCTCCTTCCGTCGGGGGGACAATTTGGACACACTGGCCCACACAGTCGGTTTCCAGCTCCAGGCTCGGGTTTCCCTGTTGGGTGTGGGTGACTGCCACATTCAATGGAATCCATGTGTTGAGCTTTCCTGAGAGGGGCTGCCAGATTGGAGAAGCCCAATTTGTGGACCCCATCAGGGTGGGAACTATGTCCAGTGTTCTTGGATGGATGCAAAAATAGAACAAGAGGCAGGTGAAAACGTTCCCAGTGAAAGAGAAATTGCAAACTGGCAGATTTGTGTGGATCAGTTGCTTGGAGTTGAGTCTTCTGAATTTACATCCTTTTTAGGACCTGTTCTTAGTAACACTTTTAAATATTCATATCTTGTTTTATGTATTAAAGAACAGTAACATTTTATGGATGCTAAATTTTTTGCTTCGTGAAATTCCTAATGAACTTCTTAATGAGCTACCAGGGCAATTAACAAAAACAGGGCTTTAAAATGATTTGTGTCTCTGGGAAGATGGATTTCATGTGTGTGGGTGGGAAAGTTGGTCTTGATGAGTTAAATTTTCAGAAGTAGAACTAGGCTTTTATTACCAAGTATTTCAATGCTCCAGTGTGTCCTACTTCTGCTGGCTGGTGTGCTGGAGACATGGATCCAGTTCAGTTTCATTATATTTTAGAAAAATATGATTTTATCCCAGCAATTGCCTTCAGCCAGATCTTCAGCTATTGCTGATGGATCAGTTTTTCTGGAATAGATTTCCAGATACTTACACTAAAAGACAGTAGAGTTAGATAGGATATTGAGAAGAAATCCTTCCCTGTGAGGGTGGTGAAGCCTTGGCACAGGTTGCCAAGAGAAGCTGTGGGGTGGAACGAGATGGGCTTTGAGGTCCCTTCCAACTCAAACCATTCCAAGACTCCATGATATTCTAACAAGATCTCATTGAAGGCAAAGGCAACTCGATGTACCAGCTTCCCTCAGATAAAGAAAGAGTTAAAAATTAGTGTGCCATGAGAATAATATAACTGGAAGCACAATAAATTACCTGGCTCAGTTTTGAACGCGGGGAGGAGAAAATTCATAATAAAAATTTGGAATAAAATCCATATTAAGCCTTTTTTTTTTAAACAAGCTGAATTATTCATGGGAAGCTGAAATCCCATGGAGGGGCTACTGTGAGATTAATAACCCACTCAGCCTTGCTAATGTCACTCGAAACCCCCTCAGTAGAATTACTGTCATGTACAATTAGCTGAACATTAATCTATATGTTACTGTTTTCTTGAGCAGAAATGACATTCAACTTGTTTGTTTCTGATTCTATTACCACAGTACAATTTCCAGCTAATAGCAGACAGAACATTGCCAGTTGCTCTTTAAATTAAAAAGAATATACATTCACTGGCCTAGAAACCATTTTGTCCAATTCTTAAGTCTAAACACACCAATATGGGAGGGTAACGTCTTCCAGATGTGCTTCTTATGTGGGGGGCTCAGAGAAAATAAGGTTCAGTCCAAGTTTCTGTTCTCCCAAGTTCAGGGATAATCTTGCAACTGTCTTGTCACCCCTGGAAATGCTCTTTTGAGTAGAGAAACCTCCAAATTTTCAGATCTTCATGTTTGAGATTTTAATGGAGCTTTTGGATCACCACAGAAAAATTGGCCAGTATCCACATGTGCAAGAGTCATGTAATATGCTGAGTTGGAAGGGACCCACAAGGATCATGGAGTCCAACTCCTGTCCCTGCCCAGGACACCCCAGCAATGCCACCCTGTCCCTGATAGTGCTGTCCAAAAGCTCCTTGAGCTCTGTCAGCCTTGGTGCTGTGACCACTGCCCTGGGGAGCCTGTTCAGTGTCCAACCACCCTCTGGGGAAAGAACCTTTTCCTGATATCTGGAAGAGAGGCAACTCCAGTTGCTTAATCATCATAAGACAGACTGGTTTTGCTCCTTGTGCTCCCACAAGGGATGGTTCTATGGTCCACGTTGCCCTCCACTCCATATACATGACTTTGACTTCCAACATGACCTCCCTTCTTTTTCATCCATAATGTGAAATCAGCTGTGGCAGCAAAGAATCAGATATTCCCTAGAGACTGGAGGAATGACAAATATTAAGCAGCTCAGCATCCCATCATTCACAACAAGATGGTTTTCACACCAGCTGCTTCCCAGCCTATGTAATTCGGTGACAACTGGGGCAATTTTCTGTCTCAGCAGGTAGATTGTGCCTGTGCAGTGTGCAGAGCTGTGTACAACCGTTGTTTAGGAGGAGATGGAGAGAGGAAACAGGATATTAGGATCCAACTCCACTCTAAATAAGAGGATCTTTTCTCTGTGAACAGTAGGAGCTGAGCTGCACATCTAATGAAGCATTCCTTAGACAGCCAAAGGAGTGTCATCTATCAGCCCTGAATTGTCTCCTTTAGGGGACTAGAACCGTCTCTGAATTTTCTGTTGTTGTGCCAGTTGCTTTTAGAATGGAAATAGAATTTAATATCCAAGCTGGTCTTTGGGGGAAAGTACTGATATATCCCACAGTGCAGCAATAATTGGGGTTTCAGCTGGGCTGTGCGTGTGTGGGTGACACCTGTATGGTCACATCTGGGCATTTGGGAAGGTCATCACTTTGGGTTACCTGCCACTTCTTGCTTCAAGCAGTGAGATCCCGGCACACTGTACATAAAGCAGGACTGGAACATGAAGATGGGGAAGGGCTCTGAGGGGAAGCTGCGTGAGGAGCAGCTGAGGGCACGTAGTCTGTTAAGCTGGAGGAGACTGAGGGGAGACCTCATTGCAGTTACAACTTCCTTGGGAGGGGAAGAGGAGGGGCAGGCACTGATCTCTGCTGTGTAGGGACCAGGGACAAGACCCCAGGGAATGGCCTGGAGTTGTGTCAGGGCAGGGTTAGGTTGGATCTTAGGAAAAGGTTCTTCCCCAGAGGGTGGTTGCCCACTCCAGTCTAATAGATGATCTGCTTCTGATTTTATGTGAATAATTCAAGAGCACATGTTCCAATTACAGCACAGTTATTTCCTTTTAAAGTACAGTCTGGACACATGAGAAAATGTAATGTTTCAGTACAGAACTTTGCATTCTCAAATGGTCATTCCAGATTTATCCACTGACTCCTCTCCATAGCTATGATTCTTCTCAGAGCAGTGCATTGGTCATGAAAAGATTAAAACTCTGTTTCAGCAAGAAATTTAAGTGCGTATTCAACATTAAACACAATTATCTTTATCCATAAAAGCCTTAACATTCCCTTTTCTGAGATATACCTCTGTTTGCTCAACTGGTTCAACTCACAAGTGTTGTGACACTTCCTTTACTTGAAAATCACTCTATTTATGGTGGAAAAAAACCCCTGCAGTGTAGTGTTTAATCCAAAAGATGTAGTGATCAGAGAATAAATCTTTCTCATTTGGAAACATTTATACAAGGAAAAGGAAAATCTATCCAAAGCCAGTGAGAGAATATCCAGAGAACAAATACGAGTTAAGAGCTGTGAAGCAGCTTCACTCCTGGGTTCAGTTTTGCTGTTTGAAACACGAGGTTAGGATTTTGTAAGTCTTGTTTTTAAGGATTTTTTTATCTTCTTTTTAATTTTGTTTTTAATATTGTTTTTCATTTTGGAAATCTTGTTTTTAAAGATCTATTTCCCCAATAGCCCAGTAGTAGAATTTACAGAAATAATATTTTTATGTTGAGTGCACAGCAAAAATACCCCATAATTTATAAAAGTATAAAACTTAACAATAGAATTAGAGAATGATGTAAAATTACAAATTTATGGAAGAAATAACTCCATAATTCTTTAAAATATTTCTTAGGGGAAAAAATAGCAGTTTTACAGTAAGATTTAATCAATAACTATTTTCCATTTATATTTTTAGATTTTTTTTCTGTAGAATTCAATTGGCTTCTTTTTAATTGAAAGGATATAGAGATTTTCTATAATTAAAACCACCAAGGAATCATAAGAAGAATAGATCTGGCCAATGTGTTTTCAGTGAAACTATCCAATTTCTTCTATCTAAGTTCCTCAGGCCATATTTATATTTCTAGTGAAAGAATCTACCTACTTTCTCTGACTGTGGGGTTTTGATTCTCAAACTTTTCACATTGTGGATGGAATCATGGAATCATTTAGGCTGGAAAATCCCTCTGGGACCATGGAATCCAACCATTCCCCAGCACTGCCAAGGCCATCACTGACCCATGTCCCCACGTGCCACATCCACATGGTTTTAAAATCCCTCCAGGGAAAGGTCTATCAATCAAGGAATGTTATGTTGAGTTTAATGCAAGAGTTTATTGAAGAGCAAACGGTATTTGGCCAAAAGTTGGTGCTAATTATGGAGCTGGAATAAAGTCCTTACAAGATACTTGCAGGTGCTTCAGCCTTTGAGGCCAAATGTTGTTTACAAGAGGTGCCAACAGCATGTTAATGGTTATTCAAGGTTTTAAACTCTCCTAAATTATAGGATCATTAAGGTTAGGAAAGACCTCCAAGATAAGTCCAACCATCAGTGAATGAATAAATGTTACCTCCTGATTGTTTCAGATTTGTTTGGCACTTGGAGGTTTTCTTTTAACCCTGATGCAGAGCATAACTGCATCCAAATCTACCAATTTATATTCTTTTTAAATGGGCTAGCAATTACATATCTTAGCACAATTCAGTGGGTTTATTGTTTGGGTTGATACAAAGACTTACTGCTCCAATAATTGAGACAAATGTGTTTTCATTGGGTTCTATTACAAATAAAATAGTTGTGATTTAACATCTTGCTGGCTAAAAATAACCAGACCTTGGGCCTAATTACAGAGTTTTCTTTTGCTTAAGATTGTGTGCACGATGGAGGTTGAAAGGGTTTGTTTCCAAGGAAACAAATGCACTGCACTTCTCTTGCATCCAATGTTTTCTGTAAGAGAATGCCATCACCAGGCTCCCGGGAGAGAGAAGTGTTGGGAGGTGGAACCTTTTTCTAACAGCACCTGGGTTCGGGTATTCCTGAAACGGGGAAAAACTTGTGTTTTTCTCAAATTGCTGTTTGGGTTCATGGAATCTGTAGTGTCAGTGTATCAGTTCTGGTGTCTCAGGTGTTATCACGCTGGTTCACTGGGGACACTTTGGTGCAGGTGTCACAAGTGCTCCTGGAAGATGTGGTGCTGCAGCAGCAGCATCTGCAGGTATAATCATACACCTGCTAATTCATATTGCAGCTCTACTTTTACATGGAGCTTTTGTTTCCAAGTTAGATAAAGAAAGTCAGTGTAGTTTTACACTTTTTAAATGGGCAGATAATGAGAGGACAAGGGCTGGTGGTTTTAAACTAAAAGAGAGAAGGTTTAGATGGGATGTTGGGAACTCTTGGCTGTGAGGGTGGTGAGGCCCTGGCACAGGTTGCCCAGAGAAGCTGTGGCTGCCCCATCCCTGGAAGTCTCCCAAGGTTAGATGGGGCTTGGAGCAACCTAGGATAGTGGAAAGTGTTCCTGCCCATGGCAGAGGGTGGAAAAAGATGAGCTTTAGGGTCCCTTCCAAGCCAAACCAGTCCAGGATTTCATGATTTTGGGTAGACATATTTTTATGGGTCTCTACTGTCAGGTGTAACAAGTCTGCCTTTAGCAGATGAGATATGAAGAAGGGCAAAGCCGTGCCAAGGGGAAATATTTCCTAATTCCTTGCCCATTTCTCTGAAAATTAGTTTTGTCAGAGAAATGGGAACAATAAAAATTGGCTTGAAAACTGTACTAATGGGCAAGAAAATTGGAAAGAGTCCAGATGCCAAAGTCCAAAAGTTTTTTGTGTGACTGGAGGGGGTTTTGGAAACCTTTAGAAAGAGCTTGTCTTCTCCCTGTTTCTGAGATGATATTTAGAGGGTAGGGAACGTAAGTGATAAGGAGTAACAGTTAAATATATCCACTCACGATGCCGAGCTGCGACGGGGACTATTCTGAGATATATGAGTAAGTCTCTCAAAGGACTTCAAACTGTTCTTTTTCATCATATAGCACAGGTCATCCAGGAAGCCCTGAAGGGGCTCCATAAGACCTGGAGAGGGACTTTGTAAAGTCATCATTATTTTTTATTTTTTAAGTTTGTTGTCTGGGCTGAACCTACTTGGAAAACAGGTATAACCAGACAGAATTTGAAGGAATATCTACTTTTATTCCCAATAGAGCAGCTTCAAAGACAGAATGAGGATCAGCTTCAGGTGAGCAGGTGCCCCCACCTACCATTTAGAGGAGCCCTGAAGGCTTTTCCATCATGTGCAGTACAGAAGGTGTTTGCCCAGGTAATGCTCATTTCCCTGCCGTTATTTCCAGCAGTGGAAAAGCATTGAATTCCCAGGGTAGGCCAGCCTTGGGGGATGCCAGTGTGTGTTACAGCACCCACACACCTCACCCACCTCACTGCTTCTCCCAGGGGGTTGGACTCAGGATTTAACAATCCCCAAAGCATCACTCTCTCTGAACAAGGTGAAATTTGTGAGTTTTCCCAGTAAAGGCTTTGCAGACAACCAGGGAATCTCGCTATCCAAGAGTGTGAGCTCTGCCAAAGCCCCACAGAAAACATGCATTTATGCTACTGAGGTTTGGCATTATGACAACACTTTGAAAAAGAAATGACATTGCACATAGTTTAATA
The DNA here is from genome assembly GCF_003984885.1 of Neopelma chrysocephalum. Taxonomy (NCBI): domain Eukaryota; kingdom Metazoa; phylum Chordata; class Aves; order Passeriformes; family Pipridae; genus Neopelma; species Neopelma chrysocephalum. The sequence goes on from NW_020897760.1 coordinate 1,875,977, forward strand.
TATACATATCCATTTCATAGACGTATAGAAAATCCCATAATGGGATTGGAAGGGACCTTCAAAATCCTCTAGTTCCACCCCCTGCCATGGGCAGGGACACCTTCCACTATCCCAGGTTGCTCTAAGCCCTGTCCAACCTGGCTTTGGCACTTCTAGGGATAGGGCAGATACAGCTTCTCTGGGTAACCTGTGCCAGGGCCTCACCACCCTCACAGGGAAGAATTCCTTCCCAATATCCCACCTAACCCTGCCCTCTGGCAGTGGGAAGCCCTTCTCCCTTGTTCTGTCTCTCCAGGACCTTGTAAATAGTCTCTCTCCATCTTTCTTGTTGGCCCCTTCAGGTCCTGGAAGGCCACAATTAGGTGACTCAAAGCTTCTCTTCCCCAGGCTGAACAATCCCAACTCTCACATCCTTTCCTCAGAGCAGAGCTTCTCCATCCCTCTGATCATCTTACTGCTTCCTCTGGACTCACTCCAACACATCCATGTCCATCCTGAGAGGAGGTAGAAGTACCCACAGCACACCTGAGCCCACCTGGAGCTTACCCTGGTCCTGGCTCAGAGCAAACTATTGCCCTGTGCTGCCTGTATTTCTATGAGCTGTTCTCTGTCACAGGTTTTTAATGGCAAAGCCAGGCTTACTGTGGACAGCTGAATTTGGGAAATGTTCTGGCACATTTGCTGTTTTCAAATTATTTAAAAATTAGAGCAGTTCTGAATTTTCACAGTTCTGAATTCACAATTTTGAGCAGGCCGACATCTCCTGGCTTAGATGGGTGCGTAGAGATGTGTGTTAGTCTGCTGCTGGAAGTTGAAATGAGAGTTATATCAATATGAAAAAATAACTATTGTCAATATAAGTTACTTTTTGTGACAGAAATGTAATACATAATTGAGAGGGGAGTTTCAGTGTTCCAAAGAAATAGAATCACAGATTGGTTTGGGTTGGGAATGAGAATGAGCTTACAACTCATCTTGTCCCACCCCATGCCATGGGCAGGGACACCTCCCATTAGACAAGTTGCTCCAAGCCTCATCCAACCTCATCATCCAAATGATGTATTAAACAAAATCTCAACATTGGTCAGTTTTCAGTATTGCTTTAGATGTCTTAGTTTTCAGAAGGGGTTGGAGAAACTGAAGATTCTCAACCTTTTGTGGTTCAAGACATTGTATTATCATCTTTAAAGTGAAAATCAGGGATTGTAGTATTTGCTAAGGGTAGATGAAGAGCTTTGTCCTTAGATTTGCAGACCCTTCCCTCTGTCCTGCCCCAGGTGGTTGTGTCCTTGTGTTCCCTCTGTTTGGCTGCTCCAAGAATGTGACACCTGGAGATGGGCGAGAGGCTGTGCTGGGACCAGCCAGCTTTCAGGAGCTGGTGGTGGCCATTTCACCTCCAAACAAGTGCTAAGTGGTACATTTGCAAAGATTTGGAAGCTTCTCCTGATGGGGTTCACTTGGGATTGTCATGGTCATGGTGGATGTAGAGCACTTGCTTAAGTGAGGAAGCCTGTGGAGAATGTGATTAAATTTTCCTGCCTGTTCTAGGTCTTTCTCCCTGTCACGAAATCAGATGTAATAGGAAATATTTTAAAATATTTTCATGCAGATGGATTTGTACTCAAAGGAACTTGAGAGCATGATGGGAGTTAACATTAGGGGAGAGAGCAGAAAGGAGCAATCTGAGTGCCTGAGGAAACTGCTGCTTCCCCTGTCTCCTGTCAGGAAATAGCTCCTTAAGTACTGTGCTGAAATTGTCATCTGCTTGTTTTAACACAAAATGCCATCATGTAAAAATACCCTTCTTCACTCAAGGAGATGTGAAAGCTCTTGAGAACTACGGTTTCAAGGGTTGGAGACACGGAAAAAATGTTGAGTCAGGATATTATAACCTATGTCACAGAGGCAGTTATTTCATTCCCTATAAGTCAGTGCTGTGGATGAAGTCTAGGGAAGCCAGGAAGGCTCGTGGCTGTTGAGTGCCTTCCCACCCATCACTCTGATCCTTGGATCACGTCTGGAGATCCATTTCTTTATGGATCCGAGTCCAGCTTTAGATGCTGACAGCTAAAAGCACCACATCAGAGCCCAGGGCTGTGTTTGTGGGGGTTTATTACTCATCCAGGAAACACCAAGCCTGGTGTGGGGCTCAGATTTTCTTCTGGCCTGCAACAGGGAGTGGGAAGATGGAAGAGCGTGCCGGCATTGGGCGTTTGTTCGACATCTGCTTTTCCAGATGGCTGCACTGATGGAGGGGGGACCCAGAGTCACAGCTTGGAAAGCTTGAGAAGCCTCACGATGCTCCATGTGTTACTCTGAGATGTCTCATCTCTAATAATTAGTCTGCTTACAGGTGATGGTATTCTGATCCACAAGGAATTTGTAGCCCGGAGAAAAGAAGGCTCAGGGGAGACCTTCTTGCTCTCTCCAACTCTCTGACAGGAGGGTGGAGCCAGGTGGGGGTCAGGCTCTGCTCCCAGGGAAAAAGGGCCAGGACAAGTGGAAGTAGCCTCAAGCTGTGCCAGGGGAGGTTCAGATTGGACATCAGGAGGAATTTCTACACATAAGGAGTTGGTCAGACATTGGAAGGGGCTTCCCAGTGAGGTGGTGGAGTCCCCATCCCTGGAGGTGTCCAAGGAATGACTGGACGTGGCACTCAATGCTCTGGGCTGGGTGACAAGGTGGGGATCAGGCACAGGTTGGACATGATGATCTTAGAAGCCTTTTCCAACCTGAATGATTCTGTGATTCTATGAATTACAGCACTTTTCCCCTGTTACTTCATTTAGTTTCATCCCGAGAGGAACCATCAGTGCTCCTTCCCTAACTGAGGTAATACAGCAACTGCTTTCCAAAAATGTGGAGCATCAAGAGTAAATAAATTTCCTTTCAGGGATAAAGTTTCTGGTAGTTTGTGTTTCCATCAGATAAATGGTGCTGGGGTTTGCTGTAGTCACTTGCTGCGGGAACTCACATCCCCTGCAGCAGCTTCTGCACAAATTGCTTTGCAAAAGCTTTAGGGGTTGGAAGTAGCCAAAGTGGAACATAAAATTAAACCTCCCTAAAGATGCAATAAAATGGGAGATCAAAATCTAATCCAGATGGAAACCTGCTCAGTGCAGGCACTTCTGTGTGCAGCTCCTTTCCAACGCTGAGGTTTTGGTGTGCTCCCCATAAATGTGTATTGTAAAGATGTCATCATATATATACTGTTGATATAAAATAGATAAAAAACTCTCCCACTAATTAATTGTCAACTAAGTGAGTGCTGAGACCCCTTGGAGATGGTTGTGGAGAAGGCGGCGCTCGGTTTGCTCAAACCAGCTGCTGTTGTTGATTCATTTTGTTATGTTCTATGTTCTGTTGGAAACTTGTCAGGAGCGTTCACTGGGAAGTTGCAGGGTGGATGGAGGATCAGCAAGATGATTTTCCTTCTTTTTTTTCCTTGTTTTAGTTTCCTCTGCTTCTTGTACAGGCTCTCTCTGACTCTCTCCCACTTACCCACCCCAGTCTGGTACATCACTTGTGGCTCTCTGGGCTCTGTCTCTCGGATTTAGCCCCTTTGTGTGAACTGTTTGCTTTGAAACGCCTCCTCTTCCACATTAAGTTCTTTGGCTTGAGTGGTACCCGTCTGAAAACATGGTTTTATTTATGGGAAGAGGATAAGGAAAGTGTTGGTGAGAAAGATGGAGGTGAAGTGTCTGCTTTGAAAAGATGAATCGTCCTGGGGGGCACTTCAGGTTTGTGTTTGTGGAGGACAGACTGAGGGTAAGTTGAAAGCATCACTCCAGAAACTGCAGTTTCCTGCTGCCAAATGACTTTTAGTGATGCCATTTTTGGAAAACATCAAGTGCTTGTGCCATCTCCATGCAGTATTTACCCAGAGCTCTGTAGACTGAGACCAGTGTGACTGTAAGACAACATGAGGAAGCCCAGCATTCTGGAGTGAGTCCAGAGGGGCCATGGAAATGCTCTGAGGGCTGGAGCCCCTCTGCTCTGGAGATAGGCTGGGAGAGCTGCAGGTGTTCACCTGGAGAAGGCTCCAGGGACAATTTAGAGCCCTTTCAGTGCCTAAAGAGGCTCCAAGAGAGCTGGAGAGGGACTTTGGACAAGTGCCTGGAGGGACAGGACACAGAGAATGGCTTCCCACTGCCAGAGGGCAGAGTTAGGTGGGATATTGGGAAGAAATCCTTCCCTATGAGGGTGGTGAGGCCCTGGCACAGGTTGCCCAGAGAAGCTGTGGCTGCTCCATCCCTGGAATTGTCCAAGGCCAGGTTGGACAGGGCTTGGAGCAACCTAGAATAGTGGAAGGTGTCCCTGCCTGTGGCAGGGAGTGGAAAAAGATGAGCTTTAGGGTCCCTTCCAACCCAAACCCTTCTGGGATTCAATGATTCAATGACTCACTTTCAGCATCTCTAAAACACCCCTGGCAGAGGGGCAGGGACTGCACCAGGGGTAAAATGAGGCCCAAATAGTTGAGTTGACAATGAAACAGCCTCATCTGCATTGGCAGGAGGTTTAGTGATCCTGTCCCAAATGAACATGTACCTTCTGCAGTCCAGCACCTGGCTCATCCTACCCTGGTATCCCTGAGAGGTCTCTGGCACATACATTTTGCAGAAGAGTCTGCAGGATACCCAGGTTTTGCAGCTGGTAATTTCCTGGCACCCCAAATTACCTGCAGGTTTCAAGTCACCTTAGAGCAGGGACAGCTTATTATTTGCTGAATAGAATTCCAGAATTCAGGAAAAATAGATTATCTGAAAATTATGTTTGATGAGCTAATTGTTTCGAGTGGGTCTAGGTTTTATGATCTCATTTCTTAATTAAGTCTTTTTTTCAGTATTACACGGAAAATAGTGTTGTTTAATGTAAAGGTTGGCAATTTAATGCTCCTGGAGCTCTTGGGCAGCTTGTTTGGGAGGGGGGAGGAAATTAGAATTGCAAATTAGTATTTGATCATTCTGAATCAGTGTGGCCAGAGAGAAGGAATGAATGAAAAGCTGCTGCATGACTGAGGAGCTGCTTTGGAGCATAAGCAATACATCCTTCCCAAATAAATAAATACCTTTGTGCTCCACAGAGCAGTCTGTGGCTCTGGCATGTGACAAAAAACCCAACAATTAAATATTGGGGAAAGGGTCGATGCTGCTCTGCAAAACAGACAATAAAATCCCATGAGCAGCATGGGGGAAGTCCTTTTTGGGGTGGTTTTCATGCTTTTCGATTATCAGCTGGGATGTTTGCAGGTTATCCTGATTATTTCACTAGTAACAAGGAGGAGAGAGACAAATTATGCCTCTGATCATTTAGTGCTTATTTATCTGGGGTAAAACCCCCAAAATACTCTTGCATAAGTGTAGAGTCTTAAAACTGGAAAGAGCGAGCATCCAACATGATTATTTTTATACACCACACTTCTGGTTTGTCTCAAAATATCCAAAATATCAGCTGATATTTTTCAGGCTGTGCCTTCCAAGGGCAGGGAACATTCCTGAGCCTTCACAGCAACCTGCTGTTGATTGAGGGAATAAAGGTACTGAGGTGCTGAAGGGCCTGGAGTGTTTCAAGGCAGCAGGAGAGCAGGGTCGGCTGCGCAGGAGCTGCATTATGTAACTTTGCTGAAAGATGTGGAAAAAAATAAACGTTCTGGGCTGGTTTTCCAGTTTTTTGAAGAGTCTGTGCAATCTTTCACAAAACAGTTGAAGTTTCCCTGGAGGAGCATCAGTACTGGGGCTGCCAGGAGGGCCCAGTGGGAGTAGGGCTAATCATTACTAGGGCTTGCAAAGGCATTTTAGCCGCTAATTAATAAATATATTAAATATGTAGATGTGACTGAAGATCAAAATGAACAAGTTGATGGTTTTTTGAAGTGTGTGGGAGTAGGAGGGAGGGCACTCAGTGGTGCACAGGCCCAGAAGTGAGGGAGCAGTGGGTTCTGATCACAGCCCTGAGAGTTACATTCATTTATGTCATGTTGATACTGCAATTGCTGGTTTTTCAGTTGGGTCTTTAGTGGAGGATAATTATTCAACTGTCTGAGAAGCTCTAGGAGAAAAAACCAAGAGAATGAGTTATTATCCTTCCCACCCAGCCACTGTTTGATTACTGCCTTGTTCCCTGCAATTAGCCACATCAAGTTCAGGATGCTGGATGAAGGGAAAGGTCACACTAGTGAAGGGAGACGCCATAAAAATGGGAATGGGGAGGGAAAATGCACAGTCTCAGTGTGGTGGGATAGAAAAGAAGCAACAGTGCCCGGAACTGTCTGTTACCAAATTAGCAGGGAATTAATTTTGACTTTTTCACCAAGAAGAATGCAGATAATGTTCGTGGCCAACATGGCAGATGTTCATTCCAGAGGGACATCCTGGGGGTTTTTTTGTCCCAGTCATGGAGAGGGGAGTGCCAGGACAAGGGGGAATGGCTTCCCACTGCCAGAGGGCAGGGTTAGATGGGATATTGGGAAAAGATTCTTCCCTGTGAGGGTGGTGAGGCCCTGGCACAGGTTGCCCAGAGAAGCTGTGGCTGCCCCATCCCTGGAAGTGTCCAAGGCCAGGTTGGATGGGGCTTGGAGCAACCTGTTCTAGTGGAAGGTGTCCCTGTCCATGGCAGGGGATGGAATGAGATGGGCTCTATGGTGCCTCCCAACCCAAACCAGTTTGGGTTTCTATGATTTGCATGTTTGCGTATGTGTTTATTTATGTCCATCCATGTATGTTTTGAGACCGTTTTCTTATATAAGATGCATTATTCTGTGGTCTACACAAAATCATTTGCCATTATGTGTAAAACTGGGTCCTTTCAAACCAAATTACCACAAGTGGAGGTGCAGCAAAGCAAATGAGAGGTGCAAATTGTCAGTGTATTGGTTATCTGTACTCTGGCTTCACTTTCTTCTTATACTTCTAAGTTGCCCCTTTTTTTATTCTTTTTTTTTTATGTCAATAGAATACAAATATGGTTTCATGTTTCATCTACAATTACAGAAGGGAAGCTCATAGTTCTTTCAGTTTCTCAGCTCTGACTGTGTTGGTGCAGGTGACAGCAGTTTAAGTTCGGATGGAATGACGCTGCCAGTCTCCCCCTTTCCATGTATTTTGAAATTGGATTTGACATCTTAATTACTAAACCAGTTCCCCATTCCCCTTTCCAGTTGGGAGTTATCTGCAGGGCGGGGTGGGCTGGCAGGTTTCAGGTCTTGGTCTATGGATCCTCAGAGAGCTGTGGGATGCAATTCCCTGCTCTGTGCCCTGGGCTGCTGGTCTTGTGCTGGACCCTCCTGCTGCTTTGGGCACCCCCTCCCTGTGGGTAGGGAATGTTATGCATCACTTATGGCTCTGATGAAATGTAAAGCCCATTTTACACCTATAGAAATCCCACTTATACCTCACCTATAGAAATCCCATTTATACCTCACCTATAGAAATCCCACTTATACCTCACCTATAGAAATCCCATTTATAGGTTTGCCGATGCCTTTTATTTCAGTTGATGATAAAATCCCTTCCCTTGGTTGTCAAGGTGAAATGTCGGGAGACTTCAGCAGCAGGAAAAAAAATCCAGTGAAGGCAAAATTTGCCGGTCCCTCCTGCGCATTCCTTGACATTGAACTTTTTGTTTCCCAAGCAGAAGGAAGTGCCGCATCCAGCCCGGCCCCATTAGCGTCCCCCTCCCTCGCCCCCGCAAGGTGCGGGTGGGCGGAGGTGCAGCCTGGGCAGGGACGCGTGGGCAGATCCCTTCCAGCCTTCCCAATCCATGGCACTGTCGCCGCTGGAAGCGCTTTCATTCTCCTCTGTTTCTCCAGCCCTCCCTTTATCCCTGGATCCCCTCCCCGGCTGCGCGTCCCCAGCTCGGGCTCCGGCGGAGGTGCGTGGTGGGGGCAGGATTTTGGGAGCTGCTCCCCGTCTTCCCACCACCCACCCCCTGACGTCGGGATGCACCAGGGAGCTGTGCCGGGTTTGATGTTTAGCGGCGGGATTTAGATGTAAATCTTGTAAAATTCCATTTTATGCAGAGATTCACAAATCTGCTGTCGCTCATCGGGGCGAGGTCGCAGCTGCGGAGGTACCTGCTCCGAGGATTCTCCTGCAGGCACAGCACCTCGAGCCGGGCTAGGGAGGGCTGGAGAGGCAGTAGGGATCCCATCCAGGGACACAGCCCCAGTCCCGAGTGGCGGGAGTAGCGCAGAGCACTCCCCTCTCCGTGCAGAATGACCCCTGGCAGGGATCTGGAAACCCTCGGAGAGCTTTGCTGCTGCTTCTGGTTTGGTGGGATGGATAAGCCAGGCCTTTTTCCACAGCGACCTGCTCCCTCCTGCCTGTAACCCCTCACCTGGATGGGGACCTGTGTCCTCACGTAGCTGCCTGCATCCCTGTCACCCCGGGAATACCATCCCTGGGTTACACAGGAGGGACCCGGGAGCGGAGTTTCTGCAGCATCAGAAAACTTTGATTCAGCTGTGAAGGTGCTGAATGAACGAGGGATATGACCTGGAAAGGATAAACAGGAAAAAGGGGATGTTTCTCCAGCTTTGAAAAGCCTTGCCTTTCCCCCCCCCTCCCCGTCTCAGGATCACTGGAAGGGATTATACAAATGAGAGCAGGAAACTGCAGTCAGGGTTTTGCCAGAAATAGATTTATTTTTTCTTTCTTCTGCTAGAAATGAAGAAATATGGGAGTCCGTAGAGGCTGTTCCACATGCACCCTCACATTTTGATTGCCAAGTCATTTGCATTCGTATATAAAGTGACATCCACCCTGCAATGGGAGTTGACATGTAATCACAAAGAATAAAAACTCCTGGAAACATCTCCGTGCCACTGATACAACTTCAGAAAGATACAAGTTTGGAATAAGCAGGAAATGTACTGAATATTTTCGGACAAGTAGAAGAGAAGTCTCATCTTGGAAGATGTTAAATATTAATATTTTGCCTAATCGCCGTCATTCGTGGATTTGGTGAGTATTCCATGGGTTTGTCCGGATCAGAGCAGTTCTGGTGGGCAGAAGAGCTTGAAAGTGGTGATTTTACCTTGGTCAAAAGCAGCTGCTGAACGGGAGCATTAAGGGGATGCGTGTTCCTGGAGCTGTGGCATTGTCAGGTTGTTTAGTGAATATTTTCTTTTCTGATCTTTCCTGGTCAGATTTCGATCTGACAACGCACCCTCACAACACTTGGTAATTGGGGCTGTGGGGAAAGGGAGGGGAAAGAATGGAAAATTTGGTATTGTGCTTGATTGTTTTTATTATAAGGTGTGCATGAACTGAAATTTTCATTTAAAAATTGATGAGTCCCTAAAATGTTCTTTCGCTTGAGTGATTTCATGGTGCTACCTCTGCACCTTCTCCAGTCTGTTGTCAACTACTGTTGCATTTTAATAAGCAGATGGAGCTGCTGCTGCCTCTGCTCTGATCTGGCCATGGTAGGGCAGAGGGAGGGAAGAGGGAAACTCCAGAGTTATGTCCTACCATGGATGGCGCAGGATTGGGTTTGACAGATGACACCAAAACGGATTTAATTTTATAGGTAAAGACCCGCTGTTTGAGTTCAGGGATGAAGTCATTGGGTAGTGTGATATACATGGTCTTCTAGTGTGGATAATCTATGTTGTCCTCAAGGATACAGAATAGAGAGATAACTTTATATCCTAGATATTAAAATGCTGATTCTATAATCGTACCTATACGCAGAAATATTCTGCTCTTACACAGAATTTATTCTTCGTAATCTCATTATTGGTTATAATCATTTAACCTCTGCATTAGGCTCTGGGATGAACCTATAGCTGAGTATTTGTATATATTAATGAAAATATCAAGGCTCTGAGCCTTTAAAAGCGCTGGGGAGTGACAGGGTGAGATTCCCTTCTCCCCAGAGCACAGCCTGCTCCTTGAGGAGAGCCATGTGTGGTGTTTCAGGGACAGGAGAATGGAAAGGTAAATATTTAGAGAAGAGCAAAAATGCCTTATTATATTGTTGGAAGACCTCTGGTGACAGCAAATGTTCAGAAAGGAAGCCACGGGAGGCCCCTGGAGACAAGGAAGCGGCAGGAAGAGGAAGGATGGAAGGTCCCACTGGTTGCTTGAGTTCTCTGTGCGTGGTGCTGGGTGTCCTCCCTTCCCAAGGGCCCTTCACGGTGGTGTAGGATTTTCTTGATTGAAACCCTAACAGTGTCTGTCATTACCCTGCATAAAATGAGGGCTGTGTCTTGCTGATGAATCGTTGGATAGCTGAGGTGAGCGATCGCACTTCCTCCGCTGCACCGTGGGCTGGGGTGGATGGCAGGGTCCTTCTTCCTTCTGCTGGTGGTGCCAGCCCGTGGAGCCACGGCAGTGCCGCTGCCCAGACACCCCCTGTCCTTCTGCAGGACAGACCTGGTGGCACGTGCCCCCTCGCTGGCTCGTGTGGCTGCTCTGTGCTCGGCAGAGTGTTGACAGCACCGGTTCCTCCCCGGCCAAAGAGGTCCCGCACGTGCCGGGTCTGAAGGACAGAGATAAATGAGGACTCACATGGCTGTGCCTGACACAGCAGCAGGTGTTGCTGCACTTTAGCAGAGCCTGTATCAGAATCATAGAATCCTGGGATGGTTTGTGTTGAAGGGACCTCAAAGCTCATCTCATTCCACCCCCTGCCCTGGGCAGGGACACCTTCCACTATCCCAGGTTGCTCCAGACCCTGTCCAACCTGGCCTAGGACACTTCCAGGGATGGGGCAGCCACAGCTTCTCTGGGTAACCTGTGCCAGGGCCTCAACCCCTCACAGGGAAGAATTTCTCCGTAATCTCTAATCTAAACCAACCTGTCTTGGAATTTTTACCATGGCTTTCCCTTTATGTTTTGCCGGGGGAGTTGATTTGATTTAGAAAGTTCATCTTGAGGAGGAACCCTAGTAAGCTGAGACAGAGGAATAGGGGACCAGGAGGAAAGGGGTGGGAAGTGTTAATCGATTTGCCAGACTTACAAATGAAAGGAAGAGGAGAGACTGTGCACATTTGTTATGGACAGTGTGAACGTCTGTGCAGAGCAGAGGGAGTTATGGAAATATGTGTTTCGTTTGGAGAAAGGAGAAATACATTCTGTGGCTGCAAGAGCAATATAAATAATTTCAGCTCTAGAAATGAACTGAAATGAACTGAATAGCACCCTAATCCTAAGAGGGAGGGTTATTAGGGATGGGCCCTGGGGACAGGTCGGTGCCATCTGACCAATCAGTGAAGTTTTAGGTAATTAAAAGTGGACAGCTCAAAGGGAGCCTTGTCAGAATATGGATTTTTGAAGGAGGGGGTAGGGGTTATCCTATAAAATTCACTTCACCTGTGCACAGGTGGAAATAAAGCATATTTCTCACCCCGTGCTGGCCTAGCTAGTGTTAGACTGAGTCTTGCTCATCCTGACCTGTGTAGCCTCTTGGTTGCTTGTTCAGAGCACCCGTCGTGGCTGAGGCTCATTAGTTACTGTTACACATTTGCACTGCATCTTCAGGCGTTTTTTTCCTCTCAAATAAACTTTTGGACTTCCTCTGAGCTTCTCCTTCTGCTGTCCCATCATGCATAAGCAAACTCTTTTAACTAGAGCTTCACCCTGATCTAGTGGAAGGTGTCCCTGCCCATGACAGGGGATGAAGGGATGTGATGAACCCCATGAAGGGTCTCTTCCAGATCAAACCATTCCATTATTCAATGGATGGCCTTCTGCTTCAGAGGACCATGTTCTCCTCCAAGTTCAACAGAGGAGCTGGTGGTTCCTACCCACACCTGGACAATGTGGGACTTTGATCACTGTTGATTTTTGGGGGCAGAGAGGAGAGCTCTGTGCTTATGCTCTGCCTGGTATGGGATGTTGGAACATGTTTTGGGGCAATGGAAAATGGTTATGTGCGGTTGGGATTGCACCAGCACATCACTTCCTGTAAGTGCCTGGTGGGGAAATAGAGGAATTCATGGTTGGTGCTTGTTTGTAGGGATGATTTCAAACTCTTGAATTCAGACCGAACGCTGTGTTGGTGGGGGAGCAGAAACTGTCATGGTATGAAGTGGTGGAACAAAAACCCAGGACTCTGCTTCCAGCTGCCAACACAGGGATCTCAGAGGTGCTCCACAACCCCCAGCTAAGTGCAGCCAGAGTGACAGGTCCTCTTGGCATATCTTTGTGCTGGAATAGAAACATGTTTATCAGAGGGGTGATAACCACAGGACACAGAACAGCCACCCTGACCTTAATTCTTTCAGCTCACTTGATTCAGGCTGAGATGTTTGCAGTTGGATGTGAGGCTGGAGGTGTTTTTCATAATGTGGTATCATACAGAATCATGGAATCATTTAGGTTGGAAAAGCCCACTGAGACTGTTTCCCCAGCACTGCCAAGGCCACGACTGCCCCATGTCCCCAACTGCCACATCCACACGGCTTTTAAATCCCTCCAGGGATGGAGACTCTACCACCTCCCTGGGCAGCTGTGCCAGGACTGGACAGCCCTCTCCAGGGAGAAATATTCCCAAATATCCAAGCTAAACCTCCCCTGGTGCAACTTGAAGCTGTTTCCTCTTGTCCTGTCCCTTGTTACCTGCAAGAAGAGACTGACCCCCACCTCACTTCACTGACATGAACTGACTTTGATTTTGATATTGAATTTCAAAATACTCAAGGTTTGGTCTGCAATTATTTAACACTCTCCAATGCCATGGGTTATAATCTACTCTACCTTCAAGTTACCTGATTTTCCTGGGTTTTAGCTGTAACTTTAGATGTACTTCAAACATTTTGGTTGTCTTCATGTATTAATTCCATAGCCTTCTATAAATAGGCAGAATTTCCAACAAAGAAATGATTTATATGCAGAAGGTAGATTTGAGAGACGTAACTCAGAAATCTGTAGGCATAATTCAGAAAGAGAAGGCCAAATATTTCTCCTGTGCTCACAAATGCCTGTAGGAAGCACAAAGAACCCACTGTTGAGATGTGTCTGCAGCAGAGACAATGCCTGGCTGAAACAGAATTTTTAACAATAAAATAATGGGAATTTAATTGGCTCTGAGCAGTGCAGTGTTTACTTTGGCTGTTTGGGAAGCTGGTTACAGAGGGATTCCGGTGGAGGAATGGGGTTGGTATTTAGTGACCTTTCCCTTCTCTTCATGCTGTATCTTTTCAAGTTGTTCCTGGCTGGATTTTCATGCTGGTCTTGCAAGGCAGAAGATAAGAGTTAGAGTGTTTGAGGCCGCTCTTGACGTATTTACATTATCATATTTCCATTCATTATCTTAACTTCCAGGGAAATAATCTGTGTAACTTCACTTGGATAGGAGACTCTTTTTAGCCAAGTTCATGTGCATCTCTATCTGTCACACACATGAAGTTGTTTTTCCAGTCTATTACTTGTCCTCCTCCTCCCTAGCTTGTCCAAGTCACAGCAGTCTGAGTCCTTCCTGGCTGCAGACACCCTTCCATGTGCTGGTCCCGTTGGGATGAGCCTGGATGGAGGAGCTGCCCTGGTGGGTCAGCAGCTGATGCTTCCCAGCCTGGCTTTGGTGGTGTCTGTGAACACCCTTTGGGGTAGGTCATCCAGGCATAACCGGGAAGCCATGTGCTGACTTTCTCAGATTTCATATGAGTCCAGAAGGATGTGGAGCTGCTGGAGCGAGTCCAGAGGGGCCTGAGCCCCTCCGCTCTGAAGACAGGCTGGGAGAGCTGGGGATGTTCAACCTGGAGAAGAGAAGGCTCCAGGGACAACTCAGAGCCCCTTCCACTGTCTAAAAGGGCTCCAAGAGAGATGGAGAGGGACTTGGGACAAGGGCCTGGAGGGACAGGACACAGGGAATGGCTTCCCACTGCCAGAGGGCAGGGTTAGGTGGTATATTACGAAGGAATTCTCCCCTGTGAGGGTGGTGAGGCCCTGGCACAGGTTGCCCAGAGAAGCTGTGGCTGCTCCATCCCTGGAAGTGTCCAAGGCCAGGTTGGATGGGGCTTGGAGCAACCTGGGATAGTGGCAGGTGTCCCTGCCCAGGGCAGGCAGGGATGGAATTAGACTGAGGTCCTTTCCAGCCTAAACCATTCTGAGATTCTCTGAATGCAAAAAGAGGTCTCAGCATTTTCTAAGAAGTTCTGGGGCTTTTTCCACTCTTGCATCTTAGCAGGCTTAGAAATGCAGATTCCTGTTTCTAAAGCTTTATCAGGATTTCCTTCATAAACCTCTTCTCCAGAGGCTAATAACTAGGATACAGATTTCTTTTAGCTCCAAACTCACTGGCAGATTAGGCAATCTCAGACAGTCAGCTGGTACAGTGAACAACACGATGGAAAAGGGGTTTCTTCTCTACAGGAGAAATAAGTGAAATTTAATAAGTGAAATTTTGGGTTCCTACTGGCCTGGGATTTGTTACAGACAAAGAATTTCAAAAGTTGAGTGATTTTTTTTCTTTACAGCCTCCACAGCTTGTGATTTACAGTTCTGCCATCCTGAGAACAGCTCCCCATTCCCCCTGAGCCAGTCCCCTGCAATTTATCCCCTTTGCTGATGGGAATAATGAAAGAGCTATTACAGGGGCCATGGAACATTCCCATCAAGTTACTCTGCCCAAATTGCTTCTGCAGAGAATAAACCCAGGTGCACCCTGTGTTGGAGCTCCATTCCCAACACAGAGCAGGACAGATGAATGTTGGGCACTGTCCTCTGCTCCCCAGGTCCAAAGCTCAGCTGGAATTTAACCCTGAGAACTAAACAAAGGCTTTTTCTGAGGTTTCCTTGTCCTTTCTAAAATCCTGCTCAGCCCTGGGTGACACAGGATTGTCACCAGCAGCCGTGGTGTTCACTCCTTATGCAGACAAGACTCCTCAGAAGGACTTTTCAAAGATTAAAAATCTTTCTCCACAAACTGCAAAAACAAATCTATAACCATTATCCACCTCCTGTTCCCACTGGCTCTGTCCTGGGAGCTCTGGATTATGGCAGATGGATGTCAGTGCTTGGCTGCCACCAGAGCAGAGCTGTCTCAAACCAGACACTGCTCAGGGAGCATCTTTGCTGCTCATTTTCAGGACAACCACGTAAAAAAAGAAAGATTCTGAGGCCTTCCATCATAGAATCATGGAATAATAGAATCACAGAACTGTGGAATCACAGAATCATGGAATAATAGAATCACTGAGTCATAGAGCCATGGCATAATAGAATCACAGAATCATGGAATAGTAGAATCATAGAGTCATGAAATCACAGAATATCCTGAGTTGGAAGTGACCCACAGGATCACCAAGTCCAGCTTGTAACACAGAACATCCCATTCCACGGAATATGACAATGTTGATAACATGGGGGTTTTTATAAAGGTTGGAAAATTAAGCCCTAAACTGTCTGAATTAGAGCAAAAAGAGCCATTCTGTTACCTTTGGAAGCACAAAGAGTGTCCTTCCTCAGTGTTTTTATTGTCTTTGTTCAGTTTATCACAGATCATAGAATCACAGGCTGGTTTGGGTTGGAAAGGACCTTAAAGATCTCCTCATTCCTCCCCCTGCCATGGGGAGGACTGATCCCTGATACATATTATAATCACAGTTTATTGATTTAAACACAAACTCAATAAAGGGCATGAAAAAAGGAATAAAACAGCAAAGGTTTTATGAGAGAGAAAAAAACCCCTCTCATTTTCATTCTGGTGAATGAGCTGCGGGTTTTTCATTCTCCCAGTTCTGTGGAGTTCACCAGACGTGCGGGGCTGGTTTGAAAGCTCACAGTGACGTCAATGGAGCAGTGAAATGAGAGCAGCACCCGGCACAGGGCGACAGCTCCAGCACAGCCATCCATCCCCACCCTGGCACCGCTCCAACCCCGCCACTTCCAGTGCCAACACCTCCCCAGGACTCGGAGAATAATTATTTTCCTTCGTTACAGTTAACAAATAGTGAGATTAAAACCTGCAGCTGGCAAATGTATTAAAGAGCTGAAGCTCTTCGCTAAATTCTGGAAATTTCAAAATCAAATTGCAAAGTAACACGATTGTTGTTTGGCTTATAAAGGGATTTATCAATCATTTTACAGGGTCTGTTTCTCCCCCACCCTGATTACTTGTATGATTTTGTTGATTTTTTTATGTAGCTCTCAGTATAAATTCTAGGACATAAAATGCCTGCGAGCCTTAATAGCAGTTTATCTTTTTTTAGCTTTTTTTTTCTTTTAAGGAAAGCATACGAAAACGTGTTAATTGTATCAATCCAACTGTTAAAGCTGAAAACAGTAGGAAATCAACCCATGACACTGAGCCGACGAATTCCTGCTGTGTGCTGGGAAGCCACATGTCCTCATGCCAGAGCACCTTTGGTTTACAGGGATTGTCCCAGTTCATCCAGCCCTTCTTGTTCCAGATGTTAAATCTGGCTGTGTGAGCAGAGGACAGCATCTCCTCAGCCCCCGTGGAGCACAGGAGGAGCAGATACTGGGAGAAACAGGAATCAGGGTGGAAATGTGGTGATGGCCAGGGCAAGGTCTCAGGACACGGCAGGGGAGGGGGGGATTATGTAGGAAAAAAATAAAATAATCTTGACTCTCTGTAGCACTATTAAAAACTAAACTCTCAAGCTTCTACACATTGGTGATGGGGGAAGTACAAAAAGCAGAGACACAGAACTGTGCTCAGAGGTCAGAGAGCAGGGAATGGCATCAGGAGACCTCTACAAGCCAGGGGAGCACCCAGTGGATTCCCCCTCCTTAAGATGGACACCACTGCCTTCCCCTCTGAAAGCATTCAAGGAGAATCATGGAATCCTGGAATAGTTTGGGTTATGAATGACCTCAAAGCCCACCTCATTCCACCCCCTGTCATGGGCAGGGACACCTTCTACTAGACCAGGTTGCTCCTGGCTTTCCCCTGGGGCTCCTCGTTGGATTCCTCTGGGACTGGGAACAGCCCAGCACTAAAAAGGCTCCAATTAGTGCCCCATGTGCTTGGATTTGCTTTCAAAAGACCATCAGTGAGTCAATTGTGAGTGTTTGTCTCTGGAAAAGGCTGATCCCTGACTAACACTGCCTGGGCACTCCTGCCAAGTTTAAAATGAAACCTTTAAAGCAAGAGCCTGAAACAGAAAACAGAACTGAAAACCAAACCCAGCCCCCTGCAGCCAGAGACAGAGCAGGTGTTATTGTGGGCACAACAGCTTTTGCACAGTTTTATTCTTGAAATCAGCTCAGTAGTTTTTGCAAGAACAGATTCCATCCTGAGCAAGGTGAGCTTGGCCCAGCTGATCCCTGGTTTTTCAATGGGAAATTTTAAGGAATTTTTGCTGTGTGTCTCCCTCTAAGGTGTTTATACCTCTGTGTTAACTCCAAATAAACTTTAGCAATTAATGCAAGCAGTAACAACAACAAAATTAAACTTGGCTGATTCTGTAATGTTTAACATAATTCTGAAACTTTATAAAAACTCCCACAATTTCTCTTTTATAATAGAAGACTCCCTATATTTCCTTTTTCTGTCTGTTTATGTGTTTGCCTGGATTAAACATGAGCATGAAACTTGTGTTTGTAGTGCAAGTTTCAGATGTGGATTTTGGTATTGAGATGATTCCCTTCCACCTCTCACTTAGCTTTCCAGGGAGCTGCTGGACCACTCACAGCATCTCCAACAGGGATTGGGGGGGCTCTGTTTAATTCCTCATGCTATGCCCCCACATTTGCTGTGAAAAAGTGATACTCGGGTGTTCCCTAATCCCTGAAAGCTCGAGGATATTCCAACCTCACATTTGTCCATATGTTTTCTTAGATGAAAGCAATAGGTGTAGGTCTGTTGGTGGAATAAGAGTGAATTGATCCAAAGGACTTGATTTCTTTAGAAAATATTTTTTGAAGCCATGGATAAAACATAATAGCTCAATAATATAAACTCCTGGAATTAATGTATCGTTTGATGATTTAAGTAGTGCAGTTTTGGGGTAGGAATACAGACAAAGCAGAGGACTGGAAAAAGCCAATCAATATGTGCTGGTAAAAATGCTCAGATAGTAGTGTGGACTATTGCCTCCACAGGATTAAAATCTGTCATGGACAGCAGCCAATTAAAAGCAGATTTGTCCCATTTAAAGCAGCAGATTCCATCTTCTCTCTCCTGGCTCGGGAGCATTTGGATTTCAGGGGTTTGGCCCACTCTCAAAAGCACCAGCATGAGCAAAACACAGCAGATGTGATCGGTGGGTTTGTTTACAGGAGTAAGAGAATTAGGAGAGGAACTGGATTTGATAGACAGTATATATTTGGCTTTTAGGAGAGCATGAAATACAACTTGGAGTATTCCAGTTGACTCTCATGATGGGGGAACTCTAATCTGGCCACAAACTGGCTGGGAGCTGAGGAGGAGAGTGGGCGGTCCAGGAGCATCCGTAGAATCCGACAAGGACAGGCTGCTCCAGGGAGCCTGTTATTACTTAGCCTGGAGGAATTAATATCTGCAGAGAGATGAGCACAACTCTTGATGTCTTAAGACTGGAAAAATGACAAATAAATCCTTGGTTTCCTGCATGTTATTCTCAGAGAAGGAGAGGGAGCTAGGAAGGGTAGACAGAGCGTGGAGGTGCTCTGGGTAGGCTGGCAGGAAAGGGGGAATGAGAATGAACCCAGAGATGCTGAGAATAACAGGAGAAATAGTCTGGTAGTCACTGTGCAGTGTGGAAAGGACTGTTTGGTGGAGCAGCCTCGGTATCTAGGGCAGCACTGACGTATTTCCAAGGAAGTCACAGCAGTTTTCAGGAGTTCAGGGTCTGAAGCAGCAGACGAGGCAGATTCAGCTTGACACAGTGGAGAGGGCTGGGGGGGACCTGCAGGAGCGAGATGGACACAGTGCTCCCTGTTACCGCCCACAGATCCCACCAGTTCTTGGCCTCAGAGAACCTGGAATCAAGTCTGAAATTCCATACATGTATATTCAGTGATTGTGATTTCCAGCCCAGCTCCAGGGACCCGAGCACATGGCTTTACCTGTGAGTTTTTGGGAAGGAGATTGTGCTGCGAAATGAGCGTGGAAGTACTGGACATGGAACAGGCAGAGCCTTGGGGGAATCAGAGGGGAGCACTGGGACACATCCTGACTGGGGAGGGAATTGCTCATGAGCTCAACATGCCCTGGCCCTGTCTACTGGCACCCAGAAACACCCGGTGCCCTGGGCTGACCCCCAGCATGGGCGGCAGGCATGGGGGGAATTCTGTTCCACTGCTCCACTCAAGTGAGACCCCACCTGCAGAGCTTCCTCCAGCCCTGGGGGACAACAGCAGAAGGACATGGAGCTTCTGGAGTGAGTCCAGAGGAGATCATGGAGATGCTCTGAGGGCTGGAGCCCCTCTGCTCTAGAGACAGGCTGGGAGAGCTGGGGGTGTTCGGCCTGGAGAAGAGAAGGCTCCAGTGACAACTTAGAGCCCCTTCCACTGCCTGAAGAGGCTCCAGGATAGCTGTAGAGGGACTTTGGACAAGGGCCTGGAGGGGCAGGACACAGGGAATGGCTTCCCACTGCCAGAGGTCAGGATTAGATGGGATATTGGGAAGGAATTCTCCCCTGTGAGGGTGGTGAGGCCCTGGCACAGGTTACCCAGACAAGCTGTGGCTGCCCCATCCCTGGAAGTGTCCAAGGCCGGGTTGGATGGGGCTTGGAGCAACCTGGTCTAGTGTAAGGTGTCCCTGCCCGTGGCAGGAGGTGGGACTGGATGACTTTTAAAGGTCTCTTCCAATCCAAACCATTCTGGGATTCTATGATAATGCATAGGGAGAGGGTTTTTATTCAGCCAAAAAATAAATTTTTGATGTTGTTAATATTCTTTCAGTGAAAATGTTGTGAAGGTAAAGGCTGCAGATGTACTTTGAGATGTGCATAAATACCAGAAGATGAAAGAACAGAACACTTTTGGAAATGAGGTTGTGAAGTCAGATGGGGAAAGTCCTTTCTTAGTCCTGTCATTCTGTCAGTCACCTCCATGTCTTACATGGGGCTCTGCCCTACAATTCCAAAGATTTTGGGTATTCACTGAAAATGGCAAACACCACTTTGGTGTGGCACATAAGCACAGACACCACCTATATAATGTGATTAACTATTTTTTTGGAGGAAACTGTTGGTGTTTCTTGGAGGCTAATGGAGTAATAGCAGTGCATTTCTATTGTTTCATACTACTTTTTTGTGCTTTTTGAATTAAATTCTATCAAACTGATGCACCATTCTGCTCTAGCTGGTAAGGGATGTATATTTTAATTAGCTCATAGAATCACAGACTGGTTTGGCTTGGAAGGGACTTTAAAGCCCATCCCATTCCACTCCCTGCCATGGGCAGGGACACCTTCCACTAGACCAGGTTGCTCCAAGCCCCATCCAACCTGGCCTTGGACACTTCCAGGGATGGGGCAGGCACAGCTTTTCTGGGCAACCTGTGCCAGGGCCTCTCCACCCTCACAGGGAAGAATTCTTTTCCAGTATCCCACCTAACACTGACCTCTGGCAGTGGGAAGCCATTCCCTGTGTTCTGTCCCTTCCAGGCTCTTGTCCAAAGTCCCTCTCCAGCTCTTCTGGAGCCTCTTCAGGCAGTGGAAGGGGCTCTAAGTTGTCCCTGGAGCCTTCTCTTGTCGAGGTGAACACCCT
This sequence comes from Neopelma chrysocephalum, assembly GCF_003984885.1. NCBI lineage: Eukaryota > Metazoa > Chordata > Aves > Passeriformes > Pipridae > Neopelma > Neopelma chrysocephalum. The sequence goes on from NW_020897760.1 coordinate 1,896,579, forward strand.
CAGCTCTCCCAGCCTAGACAATCTCTTTCTTTTTGGTTACTTGTATCAGATCCCTGGACTTGTTCCATTGTGTTTCTGTGATTCCAGGTGTATTTCTCTATCTCAGTGGTTTTAGCTGCTGTCTGCAGGAGGACTGTTCTGTGCTGCCAGGACTAGAAGTGTGTGATAGGGAATTGTTAACTGAAAACCCCCAGGTTTGGAATATGCTGATTCTAATTCTGATTCTGTGGGATGGGGATCAGAGGCCTTCAGGTTGGGTGTGTCACATTCGTTGCATTCCAGTAAAACACTGAACAGCTTTTGTTTTTATGATATGACCACATAAACCCTGACCCCCCAAATCTGTTTTGTTTAATAGTAAGCCCCTGATGGCTAATTTTGCATGCAGTACACAGAGGAGCATGACTATTCTGGGATATGATCCCAGTAACAGTGGTGAGTCATCAGCTGCAGCAGCAGCAATGATATGAGGAGCTATTTATTACGGCCTCTCTAAGCTGTGAAGTCTTCTAAGCAGTGAGTTCATGTAGAAATTATGTAATTATTCCTCCTGGATGATTTCTCTTATTGGTTTGTAATTACAAAGTATTCTCAGAACACTTTTGTATTTTAAAATTAAGTCCTCAGAATGACTTAATGAGAGAAGAACCGAGAGATTATATCTTACCTTGTTTATGTTTGTTTTATTTGACTTATCAGTGATACAGTTTTCTACTGTTGTTGCAGTAAGTTCACCTTTCTTTGCGAAACTGTTTAGTGCATCATTTACTGGTTTGTACATTTAGAAACAAGTGTTTGGGGTAAAATCATCTGGTCTTGGAAACAGGCAGGAGGGGAATTCCATGTAGGAGTTCACAGATTGTTTCTTGGGTGGGAGAACAGCTGGATCGAGATAGGCTTTAAGGTCCCTTCCAACCCAAATCATTCTGGGATTCTGTGATTCAGTGATATCTGGAATGTTTTACAAACCTGGAGAGAACAGCTTTCTTCACTTTCTGAATGAGCAAGCCACGTGCCATATCCTGGAGCAGGACTTATTTCCTTGTAGTACCTGGCTTGTTTCTGGTCACATCAGACAGAGCTTGTTAGCGATGACTTCAGGTGAAAGGAGGACAAGACATCCGAATTCACTTGGGTAATGGTTTGATTCCCTGCCATATTTCTAAGACTCAATTCTTGTGCTTTATGTGTGTCTTTGGAACACCAGGGAATTTGTTTTGACATTGCCATACATTGGGTACACAAAGGCAAAAGGTCTTGATCCTTGCACAGTCTATCACAGAATCACAGACTGGTGTGGGTTGGGAGGGACTTCAAGCTCATGTCATTCCAACCCCCTGCCATGGGCAGGGACACCTTCCACTAGACCAGGTTGCTCTAAGCCCCATCAAGCCTGGTCATATTCCCCCCACTGTCTCTGCCCACCTGAAATGCTGAGGTACACTTGTTTATTGGTAGCTGGGTGACAGGCTTGTCCATGCAAAGCTGCCATAGCATTGAGATGGATTTTTTTGTCTTTGCCTAGAGCTAAAAAGTGAAAAAGAAAAAGCCTCACACTAGACTTCAAAGCAGCCTGTGTTCCTGTTGGTACCTCTGGGAACAGGAGATGCTTTCATGCTGCCCCACCTGAAATCCCCCTGTGAGCTGAGCCACAGCATATCCAAGAAGTACATTTTGAGGTGTAGACAGGGACCTTCCCAACTAAAATTTTATTGGCAGTTTTGTCACCCACAGTGAGCAGGTCTGGGGTGTTTTGGAATAATCTGACTGGATACAAGGTGGAGCAGGAAGTAGTTTCCCTGTAGATTAGTGTCTTTGGTACAGAATATATTTTGCAGTGATTCAAAGGCTGTAGATTAAAAAGAAAACTAAAGAAATAAACCTGTTATATCTTGCACAGATGCTGAGGGGAGGCAGAGGCAGCTGGGTGCCAACAGCTGCCAGTGAGGCTGCAGAATTTGGCCCCAAAATTCCCCTGAGATTGGAGGAAGGAGCCATGGTGCAGCTGTCTGCTAATCAGAGGCTCCACACTCTTGGTTTTCTAAGGGGTTAGATAAATATGTCTTAGATTTAATCACTATTTAAAAGAGAAAAAAGCCATGCCCTTCTATTTATCATCTTTTCCTTAGAACTGTGCTACAAACTCATCATAACCTGAATGTTTCAAAAGTTATACAGAAGGTGAGCTAGCAAGGCTCTTGAAAAATTCTAAACCACACTTTATTGTCCAGTTATCTTATGTAAGTCTATTGTATTTACACTGATCTTATATAATTTTGTTTTAATCTTTATTATATTAAATTTCTGTTCAGTTTTTAGCTCTCCTTTAGGAATAGACATTTAAAGATCATTTAGCAGTAAGTTTGAAAGGAGAGATTAATTAAAAATACGAAGGTGGTGGTGAAACAGGTCTATCTTAGATACATCATTCGAGCTCCTATCGGATATTAGAAATTAGACAACTTTTTTTTTCCCAAGATCAAGAAGAATCATGGAATCATTAAGATTGGAAAAGCCCTGTGAGACCATCGAGTCCAGCCATTCCCCAGCACTGCCAAGGCCACCACTGACCCATGTCCCCAAGTGACACATCCACATGGCTTCTAAATCCCTCCAGGGATGGGGACTCTACCACCTGCCTGGGCAGTCTCTTCCAATGCCTGACCACCCTTCCTCTGAAGAAATTCCTCCTCATGTCCAACCTGAACCTCCCCTGGCACAACATAAGGCCGTTTCCCCTTGTCCTGTCCCTTGTTCCCTGGGAGCAGAGCCTGACCCCCACCTGGCTCCACCCTCCTGTCAGGGAGTTGCAGAGAGCAAGAAGGTCCCCCCTGAGCCTCCTTTCCTCCAGGCTGAGCCCCCCCAGCTCCCTCAGCCACTCCTGGTGCTCCAGACCCTTCCCCAGCTCCCTTCCCTTCTCTGGAAAGTTAATGCAGCAGATTTCTGTATCAAAGCCTTCAGTGTGGTGCCACAGTAAGGTGAAAGCTGGAGGTCTGGATTGCAGCAGTATCTATAGGGTGGATAGGGAATGAGCTCTCCCAGTCCTGATGGTCTCAGAATCCCTGATCCTGGCTCTTGTTCTTTCGGGAACCGTTCCATCCACAAGCCCCTTAGGCAGCGTGCAGAGTCTGGCCATGGGATCAATGGCTCAGTGTCCCCTGCCCACCTGTGTCCCTGCAGTGGGGCCAGCTCAGCTCCATAAATCCCTGGATCACCTGCCTTGCTTGGCCTCGGATGAACATTGTGCCAGGTGGGAGCGGGGAGGGGGAGAGGGCCCATCCACGAGAGGGCTGAGCCCTGGAAAAACTTTACCGTAAAAACACCCAGGGAAAGATACTGAAGCAGCTGGAGGAAGTGCAGGCAGGGATTTCTTATAAATCATCTCTGTGTCTGCTAAAAGGAGAATTCCCGCACACGTCAACTGTTCCCGACTCCGGCGAGAGCCCTGGGGGCGTTGGAGCTGAGTGACATCACAAGGAGAAGGAATGAGTTCACACGGAGGGTGACGCCAGGGAACTAAATTCCTGGCTTTGCCGGCTGAGTTGTGCCTGGCAAAGCAGAGCAGGGAAATGCAGAGCACCAGGAGGGGTTTGATAAGTGTCTTAGTTGTGATCTGAGTCCTGTTTTGGGGCCAAGAGCTTCTTGGTGTCCTAAACAAACGTTTCCTGTTAACCCTTTCTGAGGGTGAGGAGCAGAAGGGAAGGCGCTGGTTTTGTGCACTGTCCACACCAGTCCTGGTGTTGGGCCAGGTTGTCCAGTCCCCTGTGACCGCCTTGGAAGGGTCATCGAGCTCCCAGTGTTATACAAGACCATAACTGGGGAGAGCAGCTTGATTCCATCTGTTGCAGTTAGAGACACTTATGAGAACAGAGATTTACTGGGGAAAGTGGCAGTGAAGGAGATGCTGTAGCTCACCATGTAAAGTGCATAAAAGGACTTTCTGGGAAGAGAATAAATATTGGCTGAAGGAATAGACGTCTGTGAGTGAAGGTTTGAAGTGGGTCTATATTGAATGTCCTAGTTTCACTCACATCACAAAAGGCTCCCTAAATTTTTTCATCCATAAAGATAGTAAATTGTTTGGAGTGGAATCTGGAAGAACAAGCTGACCCCTTTTTTTGCTTTACTGCATTAAAATTGTACAGTGTTTTAAGAACTATTCTATTAAACTCTACACTCACTGGTGCTCTCTCAGCCCACTTTTAGCTCCAGTAAATCTAATAACTCATGCAATATTATACATTTATTTCAGATTAAAAGTATTAGGAACTAGATTCTAGGAAAAGGTCTGTTTTCATGAGGAAATGCAGAAAATTGTGAAAGCCCTAGTGAAGATATCACCTTCCACCAGGTCTGACATGTCAGTAGAACAGTGTGTGAAAGGATGAACAGTGTGCAGCTAATGTATGTCAGAACATTCTTAATGCAGGCTGGAAGGTGCTGGGGCTGCAGGGATGCACAGGCAGAGGGGGAACGTTTCATAGAATTGTGGAATGGTTTAGGTTGGAAGAGACCTTAAAGACCATCTTGTCCCATCACCCTGCCATGAGCAGGGACCCTTCCACTAGACCAAGTTGCTCCAAGCCCTGTCCAACCTGGCCTTGGACACTTCCAGGGATGGGGCAGCCACAGCTGCTCTGGGCAACCTGTGCCAGGGCATCTCCAGCCTTACAGATGAGAATTCCTTCCCAATATCCCATCTATCCCTGCCTCCTGGCAATGGGAAGCCAATTTCCCTTGTCCTGTTCCTCCAGGCCCTTGTCCTAAGTCCCTCTCCAGCTCTCCTGAAGCTTCTTTAGTCACTGGAAGGGGCTCTAAGGTCTCCCTGGAGCCTTCTCTTCTCCAGGTGAACACCCCCAGCTCTCCCAGCCTGTCTCCAGAGCAGAGGAGCTCCAGCCCTCGGAGCATCTCCATGGCCCTTTATAGAATACGGGATGGAGTTTGTGAGTATCAACCAGCCCCCTCACATAACACTTGCCTTTCCTTGTCAGCGCTCCCATTCATCCATCAATAACTCTGCAATTCCATCCTCCTCCTCAGAAGAGGTGTAATTTGTCAGGGCTGGTGCTGCAGAGCTGAGTCCAAAGTAGCAAGCTCCCGTGCCAGGGAGCCAAGGCCATGGCACAGCTCCTGCAAGCTCACAGCTGGGGACTGCACAGCAGCCAAGATTTCCAGCCCAAATTCTGTATCTCTTTGCTTCTCTGAGTTTAAGTCGTGAACTTACCATTTGCACATTTTTATGTAATTTAATATCTTTTCCGTGGCTTCATTTTCTCTTCTGATATTAAAAAAAGAAAAGGAAAAGCTCTCCTGGGCATGAATGAGGATTTATGTAATAGGTTGCAATGGCTCCATCAAAGCCATTGTGCTCTGTCTTGTGAATATCTATTTAATCAGTGGTTTTAAAAGACCTTATTTGTGCTAAGTGATTTTTCTTTCTTAGACTGCAGCAAGAATCTCCTACTCTTCTGGAGACAGAGTGCAGCCAGTGCAGCTACTCTGGGCTTGAATGGCACTATTGAACCAGCTTTGTGCTGGCAAGAGGTTCAAGTACCAGAGACGCTATTCAGATGATTATGGAGCTGGTGCAGGAGTTAGGGAAGGAGCACTGCAGGATGCTGCTTCTCTGATGAAGTGCTGGGGTGTATTAACTGATCTATTACACTCAAGTCAATAAGGAACTTGGTTGTGCTTGCATTTTCTACATTACAGATTTGCTGGAGAAGCTGTATGGGTGGCCTCAGTAATTTAGAAGTTAGGCCAAATCTTGATGTCTTGGCACCCAGGAGGTTTCAGCCCCTGCTCCCAGAGAGAACTTTACTCCATCAGCCCTCAAAGAGCTGCCCTCACTGTGCAGGTCAGAGCACTGTGCAGTGAAGCCACCACTGGGCCAGGGTGTGAGAGAGTCATGGGGGGATGAGGCTCACCAGCGTGTCCATGGTTGTGTTCTCAGTTCTCAGGCTGTCTCGGTGGTCACTGACTTTTTGCTTCCACCTCACCCAAGACAATGAAAAGGGCTGGGAGTTCATTCTAGCTTTGCTCACTGGGACAAGTGGAACCCACGAGTATAAATTTAGGCAGAATTTGGATTTTGTGTGTGGTGAGTTGACAGCACGCACAGAAATGTTGATGTTTTTAGCTTAAATCACAGAACATTTCTGAAAACAGTAAAGTAAAAAGCCGTCATGGATAAGATGTTCTGACCCATAATAACTCTTTGCACCTCAGCAGGGTGACTCCTGCACGGCTTCACAGCCTGGCACAGGCTGTTTTCTCCTCTGCTCCGTGTCACTGAACATGCTGCACAGTCTTGCCCAATTAAAGCAGAACCTTGGCAGAAAGCAAAAATCACCAACCATTTAGGGCTGACTGCTCAGCACAGAAGGGCTTGACACTAGGGTTTTGTTCCCTGCTGCCTCCCCTGCCACCCTGCTATCTTGTTTGCTCTTCACATGACTGGCCATCAGGCCCTTGATATCTGTGTGGCATTTGATGTCCCCTTGGTCAGATGTTGTGCTGGGTGACGCCAGGGCACTATTATAGGGTGTCACATTTTATCCTGGCTGAGCCATATCCAGAGAATACCCGTTGTTTGCCTCCCACTCTGGCTCTGTGATCTTGATCGTTCCCAGACGCTGCCGGAGGCTGGCAGACGGGTGGCACACAGGACCTTGCTCTGGGACTGATTGGTTTCTTGGCCATCATCCAGTTCCAAGCACATCAACACGTTTGCAGAAAGATTTTCCTAACCTGAAAACTCAGGGCTGGCCTGAGCTTTTCCATGAAGGACGGAAGGAGACAGATTTCTGCTGGAGTTCAGTAAAAGCCCAGATGGGGAAACATTTCAGGAGCTGCATCTTGGCTTGGGCTGGAGAAGACAAGAGGCCTGAGGTGGGGTGGGAGGAGGTGCAGTGGAGCTAAGTCTCCTAGGTTCCTGCTGGGATTTAATCTCAGCTCGAACAGGCTAATTTAAATTCATTTTTCCAACTGAAATGATACAGTTGGCAGTGATTTAGCCTGGGAAGCTTTGCTGCAAGCAGACAAAGGGTTAAACACCCTGTTGGGTGCTGAGTTGCAGGAAAAAGGCTTCCTTCTGCAGCTTGTGAGTTATTGACCTGAAGAGCAGTATCGAGCACACACCGCTGGGCTCAGCCCTGCAGGAGGTGTTGGTGTGCACAGGGTGTTTGTTCAGAGCCCTGGCATCGCTGGGGCCTGGGGTGCTGCAGCCCTGCCTGCCCTGCCTGCCACCCCAGTGTGCCCCCATCCAGCCCCTCATCAGGGCTTTCATCAGCTCCTCAATAGTTGTGGGTGTTTTCACAGAAACATAGAATCATTAGGGTTGGAAGGGAACTCTGGAGATCATCCAGTCCAACCCCCCTGACCAGGCAGGGTCACCTGGAAAAGGTGACACAGGAACATGTCCAGGTGGGACTGGAATGTCTCCAGAGAGGGAGGCTCCACGCCCTGCCTGGGCAGCTGTTCCTGTGCTCTGCCACCCTCTATGGAAAGAAGTTCTTACTTCTGTTGAGGTGGTACTGCTTGTGTTTTAGTTTATGGCCATTGCTTCTTGTCCTGTCATTGGGCACCACTGAACAGAGCCTGGCACCATCTATTTCAGCAGCTCCTCACTGGCTTCAGGTGTTCTCAGCAGCTCCTCACTAGTTCCAGGTACTTTCAGCAGCTCCTCACTAATTTCAGTTGTTTTCAGCAACTCCTCTCTAGTTTCAGGTGTTTTCTCTCCCCTGTTTCATCCATGAAATCAAACATTTCTTCCTCCCCCTTGGAGTAACCCACCAGTGTGTACTTTCTGCAGGTTTTGCCACAGTGAATGTTTTTACACAATGAGTCAATATTTTTAAATGGATCCATTTTGCCCATTGATCACCTCTGCCCACTCATTCTTTGTTAGCTCAGGCCAAACCTTTATCAATACCCTGAAATACCCAGGATGTCTCAATTCTATTAGCTCCAGAATGGAGCGTTTACTGTGATGACACGAATCTTTAACTACAATCAGATGTAATGATTTTGTGCCAGGCCTACACATTTGTGCTTATTCATACTGAAAACTTCACCTTCTCTGTTATTAAATGGTAATCAATTGTGGCAAGTGCTCTGCTCATATTTCTTCCAAATCTCCCAGTCACTGTGGCTGCATTGTTTGATGCTCCTGGACTTGGTGACTTATAGCTGCATTTCAGATATTGATAGTTTTGAGCTGAAGTTTGCTTAGTGCCCCCATGTCTCTATTTCTTTTGAACAGTGCAGCTTTATGGTTTGTAGTAAGTTACTCCAGAACAGTGTTTCCAGCAAGTGATTTTCAACATGAGACAGAGTTTCTAAGGGATCCTTAATTAAGGAAGATCAAAATGAGCCCTGAAGCAGGTCTTGAGAGGATTTGCAGGTTTAGGGAACATAGCAGTTATTAAATGATATTTTGGGTGCCAACAGTGCTTTCACATCTGCTTTCACATCAGAGAAATCATTAATTCCCAAGAGACTTTTAGAAGCACAGCACAGAGCAGCTGGTTGAGGTGCTGGAGCCTTTCTGAAGGGCTTCATAGTGTGATGATCACCTGAGGTAGGGCTTGAGCAGGGAGATAATTTAGCAGTGAGAAGACACGGACTGTTACAAGCACAAGCACGCTCTAGAGGAGTCACATGATGCTTGTGAAACTGTGTGTAGAGGAAGTGGCAAACTGGGTGTTTCAACTGCGTGTTGGGAACCAGGGATGGAGCAGAGATTCCTGCACTGCGTTGGTGAGAGTGGAAAAACTGGGATGGTGTTGATCCAGGCTCCCAAAAGGGATGACCTGTGTGGACACACCAGGGTTTGGAAGACTTGTTTTGGATGGAGAAGCAAGCTGGAAGGATGCTGAAAAAGTTCAGGGGAAATAAAAACAGATAATGGATATCATATGCACTCAGTGATAGTGTTTCCCTCCTTCCTGAAGTATCCTGTGCTCAGTAGCTGGCAGTCCTGCAAGGACTCCACCACACCTGGAAAAGCTGAAGCCTTGTATCTGCTGCATGACCTCACCATTTGGCATAAGCTACATGAGATATGCTGCAGGACTTTTGCCCTGCCTGGCTTTTTGGGCTTGTAGTCACCACTTCAGAAGATTTTATTCTTGCTGCCCACCATCTCTATCTTCTCTCCATGTTGTGGAAGGTTTCCCTTCTGCTAAATCCAGTTTGCTGTCCTGAATGATTAAAGCTTATTGCAGAGCATGTGACTTAATGGCAGAAAATATAAATCTGTGGTTTAACTTCACTCTCTTCTTCCCCCCTTTGTTGTCAAACAGCCAGAGGAGGAAGGGAGGAAGTGTGGGCAGGCAGAGCGTGTCCCTGCTGGTCCCTGCCGAGGCTGCGCAGGGGTCCCTTCCAGCTCACTGTCATTAGTAAAAATGCAAATTTATGGAAATGCTGTGTGGTGCATGCCCAGGGATGGCAGGTTTTGTATTCACTGCCTCTGCCTGTGCCTGAGCTGAGCCACGGGGTCATCAAAGCTACAGGAATGGCAGTGGGGGCAGAGGCCAGGCCAGAGGAGTCTCTACTGGGGTGGTGCAACATGATTTTAACACCAGTCCCTTGCTTGGATTTTATTTAGACCACAGAACCCCAGACTGGTTTGAGTTGGAAGGGACCTTAAAGTCATCCAGGTCCGCCCCCTGCTATGGGCAGGGAAACCTTCTGCTAGACCAGGTTGCTCCAAGACTCATCCAACCTGGCCTTGGACACTTCCAGGGATGGGGCAGCCACAGCTTCTCTGGGCAACCTGTGCCAGGGCCTCCCCACCCTCACAGGGGAGAATTCCTTCGCAATATCCCATCTAACCCTGCCCTCTGGCAGTGGGAAGCCAATTTCCCCCTTGTCCTATCCCTCCAGGCACTTGTCCCAAGTCCCTCTCCAGCTCTCTTGGAGCCCCTTTAGGCACTGGAAGGGGCTCTAAGGTCTCCCCAAGAGCAATGTTTAGTGAATTACTCCATTAATTCCACCAGTAATAACATCAAGTCAGTGTTTACCCCCCAGCACTCCCACAGGAAAGCTGTTTAGTGATCTGTCTGCTCTCAAGGCAAAAAATTTTTCTCTGATTTCCAACCTCAGTTTATTTATGTCCATTTTATGCCCACTTGTTCTTATGCCAGCTTGAAGATCCCTTCTCCCCTGGCCTTTGCATTTGGCTCACATGTGGGCAGGGCATCACCCCTCCACAGGGGGAGCAGCAGGTTCCCGACCCCCCTTTTGGTCCACGTGCCAAACCCCTCAGACAGAGCAAACACAGGACTTTCTGCCAAAGGGCCGGGTTTTTCCATCCTTGATATTTTTCCCTGAAATAGTACCAGTTGGCAGATGCTCATGATTTGGATGAGGCAACTTTTGCATTGAGCTTTTGCTGGGCCTGAAATGATCAATGAGAGCTATAAAAAAGATTGCCCTTGGAATCACATCAGTGTGCTCTGACATTTGCTATTGCAGTGTCCTTTCCTATGGATATAAAAGATGGAGAGTGCAGACATTTGAAAGATGTGAAGCAAGTAAAATTTTGCTGAAATGTACCCAGCTGGATTAATTATTTTAGGGGGGCTGAGTCTCCAAAGGATTTAATGATCTCAATACCATCTTAGGACATTTCACTGTCGTTTTGCTGACAGGCCACACAGATCCCAATTATGGATATAAATCAAAAAACCAGGTCAAATAATTATTCAAGTAGGAAGACTGGGTGCATTTCTGAGCACAGCAGGTTTCCACATGCCCACTGTTGGGTGCTGTGGATGGACTGAGGGGAGCTTAAAACATTATGCAGAAAAACAGTGAGTCTTCCATCTCAAAGGCTGTCTGTGCTCCCCGTTCAGCTCAGGTAAAATGGAAAACTCTGTGGTCTGTATAAGTGGTTAAAATGGTTGTCACTTTATCCCTGTCCCCAGCTTGTGTGACAGCAGGTGAGAACAGCTCTGTGATGTGCAGCTGGTGCCTGTGTGGTGCCGGATGGAGCTGTGGCAGAGCTGTGGTGGAGCAAAGCAACTCACTCTGAGCTTCCCAGCCTCTTTGAAAAGGCAAAAGTGCCTCTTGGCATCATGCCAGGAGATCCTCTCTTTAAGGGCAGGCTGAAGTAAAGCATGACTCTGGCTGACAGGCTTCTGATGCTCTGGTTCCATACAGATACGGGAATGCTTTCCTGCGTGCTGGAAGCAGGGGTCATTTGCTGGACCGGACCCTTGAGAGCCGTGCTGATGGTCTGCCTTTGCCATCAGGGCACTGTGTGCTTTGGGAAGAGAGTTAAGTGCAGATTACACTTAAAAGGTATATAAGATACTTGAAGACACATCGATAAAAGATGCAATATAGGACTGTAATTCCCCCTTTGTTACCAGTAATATCCTGGTGGGGAACAGGCAAGGCTGGACCCTGTGTCCCCACTTGCTGGGTGTAATTGCCCACCCTAAGATGGTTCGGGGCAGGGAGCAGGGCTTGTCCATAGGCACAAGTGCTGTAGGGTGTCCTGGAGCCCCACCAGAGGCACTGGGGTCACCTGCAGCCCTGCATTGGAGTCTCCATCACATGAGCCAGGCTGCTGAGGGCAGCCTCCTCCATGGGAGGCAACATCCATGTGCTGTGCATTGGAAAAGAGAGTCTGTAGAATGTTATGGGACTTGGATGGAGCTGTAAAAGCTGAACTGATGCTGAACAGAGCAGAACAGCCGGGCCAGACTGGAATAAACACTGTCCCATAACTTAAAGGTAAACATCTGCATGTAACTTGAATGTAAAGCTCTGTGTTTCACAGAGCAGGTGATGCCAAAATCCAGTGACTGACCAGAGCACCGTGCTGTCCCTGTGCCACCTCTACCACTGGCCACAAGCATGTGACTGTCTGTCCAGCACCTTCTCAGCAGGGAAAATGTGGCGGTTATCTCCTTGGCAAGACCCAGCCGGGCCCTTCAGCACAGCAGAACCACATTTGGTCCTGGTGAGCTGTGGGCAAGTAGACATTTGGTCCTGGTGAGCTGTGGGCAAGTAGAGGGTGCTGGGCAGGAACACCTGGAAGGTGAGGAGAAGAGCTGTGTAAGTGCTTCACAGGGAGGGTTATCATGGAATCCTGGAATGGGCTGGATTGGAAGGGGCCTTAAAGCTCAACTCATTCCACCCGCTACCATGGGCAGGAACACCTTCCACTTGACCAGGTTGCTCCAAGCCCTGTCCAACCTGGCCTTGGACACTGCCAGGGATGGGGCAGCCACAGCTTCTCTGGGTAACCTGTGCCAGTAATAGCTTGTTAATACCTTGGCTGGGGCACCAGTGGTAGGAAGGAAAGCAGCTACTCCAGCAATTGTTAGCTGGAATATTTTCAGAAGGAAAAAGCCCATAGGAAGTGGCATTGCTCTCTGTGCTGGGAGTGATCACTCGTACACCCATCTGTGTTCTCAAGCTCTGGAAGCAAAAATAGAGTGGAGTGTCTGCTGTGTTTGACTATGCCTTGCATTTTCCAGAGATTAATGGCAGTGAACCATAGGAAGAGGACAAACTAGCCCAGGATGTACATTTGGAAAATTAACAACTGGTTTATAGAATTCAGGAATTCTTCTCTGGGGGACTTAAACAACCCCACAATGTTAGCCTGTTACAGGATAACGTCAAGCTGCTTATCTGTAGTAAACATGAAAAGGATTAAATTTGTTGAAACCTTTATGCTAAAAGAAAATCCCAACTCATTTTTACTTCCCTCTGTACTTTTCCAACCATCTCCCGGAGGCTGTTCAGACATGGCACGAGGTGCAGCTGGCACAGCACAGTGCTGGATGCTGTCCTTGACATTTGCTGCTGTGCAAACCGTGAGCCTCCCCAGGGTGCTGCTGATGAGTTCTGCTGGAGAGCTGGGAGGGCTCTGGCTCTGGATACTCATTGTTATCTTTGAGCTATGCTGAGGATGGATCTGGGGTTGCAAAGGGAGCACCACCAGCTCTCAGGTCTGTTTTGGGCTCTGAGTGTTGAAATCAGGCAAACCGGCATTCAAAGCCAAGGGCAAGGTAATGATTGTGACCATGGTTATTCTGCCTCCTTTATATGCACCGAACAGGGGAGCTGCTAGAAAAAAGTGGACCATAGAATCACAGAATGGTTTGATTTGGAAGAGACCTTAAAAACCACCTCATTCCACCCCCTGCCATGGGCAGGGACACCTTCCACTAGACTGGATTGCTCCAAGCCCTGTCCAACCTGGCCTTGAACTTTTATATTCAGAGATTACAAAGTCAAGTAAACATATATTTTTGGTTTTTGATACATGCAGAGGCTTAATTACATGTTTAGCAGCAGATGACAGTTTATGTTACAAACACTTCAGAAGCTCTGCTGTGTTCTGTGCCAGGCAGCTGTGATACAGTGCTGGGGAGGGGCTGCAGGGGGCTGGTGACTCTATGTTGGGCGGCTCAGATGCTCTGGAGATCACAGAATCCCAGACTGGTTTGGGTTGGAAGGGACCTTAAAGATCAACTCATTCCAGCCCCTGCCATGGGCAGGGTCACCTTCCACTAGACCAGGTTGCTCCAAGCCCTGTTCAACCTGGCCTTGAACACTTCCAGGGATGGGGCAGCCACAGCTTCTCTGGGCAACCTGTGCCAGGGCCTCCCCACCCTCACAGTCAACAATTCCTTCCCAATACCCCACCTAACCCTGCCCTCTGACAGTGGGAAGCCATTCCCCCTTGTCCTATCCCTCCAGGCCCTTGTCCAAAGTCCCTCTCCAGCTCTCTTGGAGCCCCTTTAGGCACTGGAAGGGGCTCTAAGGTCTCCCTGGAGCCTTCTCTTCTCCAGGTGAACACCCCCAGCTCTCCCAGCCTGTCTCCAGAGTAGAGGGGCTCCAGCCCTTGGAGCATCTCCATGGCCTCCTCTGGACTTGCTCCAGCAGCTCCACATCTTTCTGGTGTTGTTCCCCAGGGCTGGAGGCAGCACTGCAGGTGGGGTCTCACCTGGATAAAAAGTTAGGAACAACATGATGGACAAACCTAGCAGAGGGATTTGAACACTTCTGAGTGGCTCTTGAGAGCAACAAGGTTTTCCCCTCAGTGGGAGAAGCTCAGGAGGGGAAGCAGGTCACTGATACCTGGGGAGCCCTGTACCTGTGCCAGGCTCTGGCATGCCAATGGTGTGTCCGACCCTGCTTTATTAAGTGCCGATGGTTTCAAGCACAGGCCTTTCCACATGGAAGATTATTTAGAAAAAGCAGCAACTGTTCTCATAATGGGGAACAGGGGCACAGCATTACATAGCAGGGCCAAGCAGTCATGCCTGCATAAGTCTGAGGTGTAAGGAACAGCATTTTTCATTGCTAATGGTGATAAGAATCCTGGTGGATGTCTTGGTGACAAACAAGGCTCCAATGATTGTGAGAGGATCTTTATAATTATCAGAGTCTGCCCAAACCTCTGTATTTTGGAAGCAGATTTGAGACCATCGTAAGGGTGGTACCGTAGTTAGAAGATTGGGAGTAATGTCCTCAGGAATGAGTCTGGGAAGGCAAAGCAGATGGTGAACCCTCTTGGAGAGTCAGCGCTGTCATCTGCAGGAGAAGTGTCAATTCCTAACATAAACAAGAAAACCACAAGCCTGCCTTGTCTGATCGGCTGAAATGTGTTTGTGTTTCATACTACAGAGCAAACTGTGGGGCTGCACAGCTCTCGTGGAAACCATTTGACTTGCAGTGATTATTCAGATGACTCTGAATTACATCCAAATCACAGCACAATCCTATTTTGCAGTCTTTTTGCCAAATTTTGCCACATTCCACAACTACTCGTGGGCAATGGTAATCCAGAGACAGTATGTTCCTGATGCTGGTGAAGGGTCTGGAGGGGAAACCATGAGAGGAACAGCTGAGGGCACTGGGCTTGTTCATCCTGGAGGAGAGTGAGGGGAGACCTCATGAGGAGCTGCAGCTTCCTCTCAAGGGGAAATAAAGGGGCAGCACTGATTTATTCTCTCTGGTGACCAGTGACAGGCCCAGAAGGAATGGCTTGAAGTTGTGTCAAGAGAGGGTTAGGCTGGATCTTAGGAAAAGGTTCTTCCCCCAGAGGGTGGTTGGGCACTGAACAGGCTCCCAGGGCAGTGGGTACGGCACCAAGGCTGACAGAGCTCAAGGAGCGTTTGGACACCACTCTCAGGGACAGGGTGGCATTGCTGGGGTGTCCTGTGCAGGGCCAGGAGTTGGACTGGATGATCCCTCTGGGTTCCTTCAAGCTCAGGATATTCCATGATTCTATGATATTGTAACTGTTACAGTAAAACTGCAGAATTTGGACAGTTGGAGGTTGCTTTTATTAATTCCCTTTGTTTTGCAGAGTGACTCAGGAAAAACCTCGCTGTGTTTTGCAGTGATTTCTCCTGGCTCGCCATTGTGTGTCTGTTCATTACCATTCATTACCGTGTTCACTGTTCATCACTGTGTCTCAGTCACAGCTTTCCCCAGGTCCAAGGCCAGTGTCCCCTCGCTGCCTGTTGGAGCCAGCTGCAGCTAACTCCTGCCACCTGCTGTCACCTCCTTTCCTCTTCAACTCCTTAACATCCTGGTTTATTTAAAAATGCAGAAGGAAAAAGGAGATGGAGCTGTGCCTTTGACCCAGGTCACAGAGCAACAGGGTCCTTCCTATGCTTCCAGCTACTAAGTGTTCATGCCCTCCAAAGGTATTGAAAATCCCCATGACTTAGGTGGGACTTTCTGCAAGTGTGACTCAGGATAGGCCTAGACTAGCAAAGAGCTTGTTTTTATGTTAAAGGAGGGAAAGAGAAGAGGTTTTGAGTATCTTCCACCTACCTCAAGGCACAGAGGCCGTGCTCCCCTCTTTCTAAACTTACTTTGCTGCAGAGTAGTTGTCTTTGCAAAGATCCCTCATCAGCCTTGCTTCCTGCCTCCTGTCTTCCCCTCTTACACACTTTTTAAACCTCTAAAGTGTGGACTTTTTCTCCCAAACCAGTTGCTGATGCCCAGCAGTGAGCAGCAGGTATCAAACAGCCAGTAGAAGCTCTGCTTGGCTAAATTCTCACATTTAGTTCAGAGCTGAATTTCCATTTGTGTCAGTAAACCGAATGTTCCCAACTGATGGGTTTGCAACAATGTTTTGAGTAATCAGAGTTAATTTTCTGAATAGGTATGGAATAATTATCATCTGGCTGTTGTTTGTAAATGCCATAGTTACGGGGCTGAGTTTCTTCTGTTGAGTACTCTGTGGGTACAAATAAAGTGAACTCAACCTGCCTTTGGTAAAAGGGCAGGTAACAAAGAGTAAAAGCAAAGAACATTAATTGAGCCATTACCAGTTTCAAGATGCACTTCAGCAGCTGGGTAAGTAAACACTCCAGTGAGGGATGGTGGATGTAGGAATCTCTTCAGTGTGTACTGTGTTACACTGGTGTCCTACCTCTGCATTTCCAAAGGATCTAAAAATCCTTGCAGGAGTGCTCATGCATTTTTTAATTGCATTACTTAAATGCATGTTCTCATGCATTTCTTAATTCTGGAAGAACCACATGTGGGACCAAATAGCGTGAGACCAAAGTAGTCACCATGTGTCTGCAACCACAAGGAGCAGAGTAACCTCCAGCAGAGCTGGTCTGTCATTGCTGTCGTCAGTTGTTATTTTTAATACTAATATTTTTTTAAGCTAATACTTTATCTGCTCCTCCTGCAGCAGTTAAAGCAGAGCTGCAGAGCAGAGGGAGAGCCAGGGCCTTCCCTGCCACTGTGCTGAGGAGATCTTCTGGATTAAAGCACTGGAGGAGGCAGCAGTGGGGAGGGATGGAGAAATTCATGGCAGGGACCACAGCTTGGTGTCATAGCCAGGGCCTAGCAGGAGCAATAAATTGGGAGAACATTAGGAATGGGGAGTGGTATGTGGCATTGAGAAGAGAGAACTGAGCTCTCACTGTAAATGAGGTGAAGCCTCAAAGTTCCAAAGGCAAGAAAATTCATCCTGAATGCAGCCTTATTTCATTTGGCTTCACTGGGGCATGGTCACACATCTGGTATTTATATCAGGTCCAAATGCCCAAGCAAAGGAGGCCAACCTGCTTATTTTCAGGGTTTACGAGGGGTGTCACTTGTTAAAGTGTCCAGGGTGATTTCAGCCACAGATTACAGCAGCCAAGTTATGAAACCTTAAGAAAGTGGGTGTATAATGGAAATGGTGACAGGAGGTTTGGGGGTTTTCTTTTTAATTTATTTTTAAGCCCAGCTGTTTAAAATTCACTGAACTAATACCTTGCATGGCTATAACGTGAACTATGGCTGGGAAGAGACTTGGACATCCATCTCACACAACTGCCAAGTTCTTGCCAACTTTGCAAGATTTCAAAAGTTTGGTTCCAGAGTGGATGGGGACAGGGCTGGGCTGGAGGGGGGGGTGTCATGTTGTAGTGTCTTTAATGCCTGTTATGCTTGTAAGGCTTGGAGTGAGATTTGGCAGATGGAACCCTCTGACTTGTGCAAACATCCATGAGGGTGGAGTGCGGAGAGCTCCAGAGATTGGTGATGTTGTTTAGAATAATGGAATTCTGGAATGGTTTGGTTGGAAGCTCATCTCGTTACACCCCCCTGCCATGGGCAGGGACACCTTCCACTATCCCAGGTTGCTCCAAGCCCCGTCCAACCTGGTCTTGGACACTTCCAGGGATGGGACAGCAACAGCTTCTCTGGGCAACCTGTGCCAGGGCCTCACCACCCTCACAGGGAGGAATTTCTCCCTAATTTCTAACCTAACCCTGCCCTCTTCAGCTGCTGCATGTTCATGCTGAGAGCCACAGAAGCTGTGCTGAGCCGAAAGAAATTCAGGCTGAAGGGAGACTGAGCAGATGCAGCCAGGAAAGAGCCCTCTGGTGTAAATGTTTTATTGTCACGCAGAGTCCTGCTTGATACAATAGAAACATGCCAGTGAGAGGCTGCAGTAAATGCAGCCCTGCATCTCCTGTACTGAGCAAATGACATGGTGTGAGCAATGCAAACGCGACACAGGCACTGAAACACCTGTTTTGGCAGACGTGTGACACACAGTATGTGCTTTGTTCACAGCTTCGATGTGGAAAATGGCCCGTCCCCAGGTCGCAGCCCGCTGGACCCGCAGGCCAGCTCCTCGTCAGGACTTGTATTGCACACGACCTTCCCAGGCCACAGCCAGCGCCGGGAGTCATTCCTGTACAGATCCGACAGCGACTACGACTTATCACCAAAGACCATGTCCAGGAACTCTTCACTCCCAAGTGAACAGTAAGCAGAAATTCGGCTCACCTCATATTTTACAGTCACTAAGAAGTTAATGTGGCTGCTATAATCCTCAGAGCTCTGTTAAGAGGACTTATGGGTGGTACACTCACATTTCACAGCCAGAGCGCCCAAGACGGGTGGTTTTACAGTCTGCCAAGGCAGATCCAACACCCTCCCCCCATCCCATCCTTAAAACATTCCCATTTTCTCCATAATTTAGCAGAAGAGCTTTCAAATCCATATCCTGAAACAACAGAGAAGTTGTACTGTACTTATATTTACAGTATAGCTCTTCCCCATCCTGTTTAGTGTTAGCAGCTGCTTGCTAGAACTGAGCGGAAAATGAGCCAAGACAGATGGCTGAGCTCAAGAGGATCAATACACACAGAGCCTGGAGCTTAAATGAGTGCCCTGGATTTGCAGCCCTTTATTTTGAAAGGGCCAGTTTAAAGTTTTAAAGTGACCATTAAGCTATAAAAAAGGTGCTCGTAAAAAAAGTTGAGCTGTTGCAAAAGCCCTACAGTTCTGTCACAAAATGGAGAACTAAATATTAGCAAGATCCATGAGAATTCTCCTGAAAGAGAATATCCCTGCTGTGAGTTAAGGTGTAGTAAATGTTTACCAAAGTAACCACTCCAGATTATGCAAATGCCATGTTTGGTGTAAACGGTGGATTTAAACAATTGCCCCGTGTTCCCAGCAGTGTGCTGGGGTGGGGGAATCCCATCATTTCTCCCAAACTCCTGGCTCCCTTTAGTTGAGTTGTCCATTCCCTGCAGGCATCGAGGCTCCGGCAGCACTTGGGGAAACCAGCACCCCCACACCAACTTGATTTTGACATCAGTGTTGAGACAATTTTAATTAAAATGTAGACTTAGCAGCACTGATACCTGAGTTGGGACAGGGGATGAGCTCTGTGGCAGCACAGGCAGGGACAATACTCCTTTGGAGGAGTCAAGCAGTGGTGGACACATCTCCAGAGGTGCCCATGGCAGCCTGCAGCCTGTTCTGCCCTTGTTCGGGGGATCCTGTTGTTACTTATGGGATTAATCACATAATTGGTTACAACACTGCTTCAGGAAGACCTCAGAGCCCCTTCCAATGCCTAATGGGGCTCCAAGAGAGCCCCTTGTTTAGGTTGGAAGAGACCTCTAAGATCACCAGGTCCCACCCAGCATTGCCTGACAAGGAGTGACAGGACAATGGGGAATGGCTTCCCACTGCCAGAGGGCAGGCTTAGATGGGATAGTGGGAAGGAATTCTTGGCTGTGAGGGTGGTGAGGCCCTGGCACAGGTTACCCAGAGAAGCTGTGGCTGCCCCATCCCTTGAAGTGTCCAAGGCCAGCTTGGAGCAACCTGGGATAGTGGAAGGCGACCCTGCCCATGGCAGGGGGTGGGACTGGATGGGCTTTAAGGTCCCTTCCAACCCAAACCATTCCATGATTTGGTTATTCTATTCCTCGCTATCGCTCAGATAGGTAAATCATACTGGATTTTCCATACACACACAAGTACTATATATAATATCACCAAAAAAAATTCCCTCTTATCGATGGTGATGATATATTTTGCTCAGAACTTCTGCTCAAATCTTCCATGATGAAAACAGCCGGACAAAACCCGGCATCTGAATAACATTAAAGACTGCGACAGAGATCAACAAAAGCCAGGAAATTCAAAGGTGACCTTTCCCCGCACCATTATGTTTTTTTTTTTCCACCACGGTGCAAGCGAGAGCCTTAACTTTTGAATTTCCTGGCTTTTATTGCCTGGTGTTCCCAATCCGAACACTCGCTCCAGCCGGGTTGTTTTGGATATACACTGTGACCTTTCCATTAGGAGCAACGTTTTATGTGGTGTTAAATAGATGCTGCGTGGGTTCATGTGTTTTTGTGGCATGAGGAAAACCCCCTCAGGAAAACACTCATTCCCAGAGGTGAATTTTGGTCTTTTTGAGGGTAAATTTATACATCAATTTATACAATTTCTCTATTTTTTTATTAGGCACGGCGACGACCTGATTGTCACACCTTTCGCCCAGGTGAGTTGGTGGCGTATCGGCCTCTAAAATTGTTTTTAAAGCACTACAGTGGAGAAAGTGACGCCTGTGGTTTTGTCTCCCTCAGGTGTTGGCCAGCCTAAGAAGCGTGAGGAACAACTTCACGCTCCTCACCAATTTACACGGCACCTCCAACAAGTAAGCCTGGCTTTTTAAGTTCCCTTTTTAAGTTCCCTTAAGTTCGCCCGGAGGAGGAGCCGGGGGGGCCGGGCAGGGGCGGCGGGGGCGGGGGAACGCTGTGCCTGAGGGCTCCTCCATCGCCCCCGCCCGGCTCGCCCGCCGCGGTTTGCGCGGGACGCCAGGGGGCGCCATGTCCTCTCCCCTCGTGGCGTCCATCCCCTCAGCCCCTCATGGCGTCCGTCCCTCAGCCCCTCACGGTCCTCACCTCCTCCCCGAGCAGGGAGCGAAGTGAAGCCAGGTGGGGGTTGGGGTCTGCTCCCAGGGAAGAAGGGACAGGACAGGGGGAAACGGCATCAAGGTGTGCCATGGGAGGTTTATTTTCCACCACTGATTCACAAGGGAGTTGTTCATGGCAGATACCAAGGATGAAGACCCCATGCATAAGGCTCTGGGGACAGCAAGAATTTTCTGGCAGGGCAGGCAGCAGCGTCCTGCAGCTCGGCTCCACGGGGGCTGCCCAGGGAACTGGCCTGTGCCACCTACAGCCAGGGATCCCACATTGCTTCCTTTGCTCTGAGTGGGGAAGATGGTGCTCTCAGAGAAAAATGTTGGGTTTTGTACCTGCTGAACAGGAGAAACCAAACAAACCCTTTTTTATGCCTTTGTCCGGAACCACTGTTTCCCCTTGCCTATTTATACTGAGCCAGTCATCATCATCATCTGGCCTGTTTTGCCCCAAGAGAGCTGTTTTGCGTGAAACCAACATAATTCATTCCTGGCGATGTTGCCTGCGCACCCACCCATCCCATTTATCCCACCCTGAGACTGGCAGGTGCTGCTCACTCCAAGCATCCTGCTGGCTCCAGAAGCAAAGGATGAGGTGCAAAAATCCATTCCACGGGGACACCACGGTCTTGCTTCACTGCTGCAGGTGTGAATGGCATCACCTGGATGCCCTCCACGAGCTCTGCATTCTCCCTTCCAACTCAGTATTGTATTTTACATAAAGCCCAGCATTTTATCCAGGCTTTCCTCCTGTTGATTTCTGTTTGCAAATTTTGATGGGAAGGAACCACCACATTCCAAGATGGAGGTTAATAGAAAAACAGATGGCTGAAATAGATTCCTTTTTTTTTTTTTAAGCTTTGCTTTTTTGAACAGTTCGAGCATTTCAGCAGTTCCTAATGAGGAATCTGAAATTGGACAGGGCCGGAAGGAAGTGAGGGCGTAACCTGTAGGACACACAGGCATCTTACAGTGTCCTTTTGAAAACATTCCCAGATTTGATTGAGGTATAAAGTCGTTTGCCCAGCCAAAGTAAAAGTCGCTAAATGTTTAAACCATTATATGCCAAACATCCAAATCTGTGGCGGAATGTGCTTCCAGGCGCTGAGGAGCTTCCTGCACAGTTTCCAAACAGCTCTGCTGGGTCACAGCCCTGCTGCCAGCTCATGATTTTATCATATGTCTCATGATATGTGATATTTTACTTCTGCACTGGGGATCATGAGAATCTCAGCTTTTCTTTAACCCCTCCTCTCCCCTCTTTTTTCCTCCTCCTCCACCCATTCTGGCCTGAGAAAGAAAAAAGAGGATGCTGTCCCACATATTTGCTGGAAAATATGAATGTTAAGGGCTGGAGGAAAAAAAAACAACCAGCAGTCGTATTTTTTGGACTTGAACGTCAGGATTCTTAAGGCAGTTTCCTGATTGGAAAAGAGGAGAGTATGATTAATGGGTTTGGAGTGCTGGAGTTTGGCAGTTGTGGCCCAGGACATGGTCAGAAAGCATCCGGCGCCTGCTCTTCTTCATACCCACTGGCAAGAGGGAAGGAGCGGGAAGGAGGAGCTGTGAACACTTGAGCAGTGATGGCCAAGAAGAGATGTTGCTGTCAAAAGCCACATCTCTGGGTCTCTGTTGCCTGCGCCCTGGTTGCCACAAAAACAGGATGGGCATGGCCATAAATTTGAGGATGCCGGGAGCAGTTGTTCCCTTTCCAGGCTTGGGAGCGGGGAATACCCTCCTGACTAGCAGTTCATGCCTCCCCGCCCCCCCCAAAGGCATGTCTGTGCAGCTCAGGGTTTGGAGATACCTGGAGCACATCTCCCCCGATACTGGAAGCGCTGCAGCCGCGGCATCATGTCCCTATTGGGGAGTTTCTGTTTTTGAGAGATTTCAAGATTTGCCTTTTCAAAGGCTCAGCAGAGGCAGGTCAGGGCAGATTTTCAGAGAATTGTGTGCCCTGTGCTGAACCCTTCGAAGAATCTGGGTCCTGCACATCCCTCCAGAACAGCCAAGCCTTTGAAATCCCAGGGAGCCTGCTGGTGGGAGCAGGCTGTGGAGGCCGGCCAGCCCCATGCTGCTGGTGGGTCCAGAGGCCGGGATGGAGGGTGGAACCAGAGATCTCACCTGGGCAGCAAGACCTTCCTGGAGCACTTCTGAAGAACCCCCTGGAGCTACAATTGCAGCAGAATTGAGCCGCTTGCCTCCTTTGATTTTAGCTTCAAAGGAGAGCTGGCGAATAATGGATGTTCAGTTCAGTGGCTGACTCAAAAAATTGGGGTTAGGAGGCTGGCAAAGAGAGTGTGGGGAAATCTGGCTGCAGTTAAAATGTATTTGAAACTTCTTAGGGAAGCAGAAGCCCAAAGTTTCATTTTTGGTCAGCCTGAAGTACTGCCTTCAATCTAAACTGAAGTATCTTGATTTTGGTGTCAACTCTTTTTAACTCCTTTAAAAAAGAAGTCTCTGATGATGGTTTCAACTTGAAAAAGTAACAGCTTTATTTGGCAAATCTCACAGGGAACTATGTTGACATTTGGAGAGATACTGCACCTTTTTCCACTCAGACCTTCTTGGCTTGAGAACCAGTTTTTCACATAGATTTTGGTCCTTCTGAAATCCAGGCTTTGCTGATGACATTTTTGCTCCCAGTGAAAAAAATGTCCTTCAGCTGTTTCAGAGCTTAACGCTGGTGACTGCAGCATCTTTTTACTTCAGGAGCAATTCAAACATTACCTGTGGGCTTTAAAGACACACTTCTGACCTTACCTATGGCATTGCCTTGCAACAGTTTGATATTACTTCAGGGTCCGTTCCAGTCTCTGTAGGGAAAAGCTTTCTGGGAGAAGGCCTTGACCCTGGGGAAGCCACTGACCCTTTCAGCCACAGAGACAGGCCCTTGCTGACTTCCAGGTGCATTTTGAGCAGAAAGTGGCAAAGGCAGCATGGGATGATGGCACATTTCCAGCATGTGTGTGTGCCTAGCCAGGGGATGTACATCTTTGGGTTTTCCTAACAGGTCTGCCCATAGTGCTCAACAAGTCATTGTAAAGTGTTTTGGGCTTCTTTTTGAGAGTGAAAAAAGGATTTTTAGCAGGGAGAGTAGACAGAACTGCCAGCAGGGTTTGGAATGATAAAATAATACCTATTGACAGAGTATTCTTTATCCCTCGCAGGAGATCTCCAGCCACCAGTCAACCACCTGTGTCCAGGGTTAACCTGCAAGGTACGTGTGGGACTTTGGGAATCACCTGCAAATCACCTGCCAAATGCAGACTACACTTATTGCACAGTTTTACTCCCAGCTGCTTCTCTGCCCCCTCCCCTGGTGCAATTCTGGGCTCACAGAGCTTCTTCTGGGTTAATCCTGCAAAACCAATATGAGAGACCCATCAGGTTCAAAATATTGTTAGTTTAATAGTTTGGTTTGGGGTTTATCCTTGTATATTAGCTTAGGAGATGAGCATGATTTTGGTTTGATAGTCATGGCCACAGTGACTGCTGTTCTGAGTCCCTGTGTGCACGAGCCTGGACAAGCCCCAGCCTACAAGCCTTGAACAGGCTCAGACACAGCTGGTTTTTGGTTTGTTTTTTTTTTTTTAATCCTGTTTATTTCAGTTTGTTTCCATGTGATCTGTGTAAAAATGGCAATCCCCAAAAACCTTTCTGAGGGGAAACTTCCTCTGCTTTCTCCTGGATGACCATGGGAACCCCGAAGGGGCTCAGCACCAAGGCAGGGTGGGGTGGGCAGCGGTGTGAGGGCTGCTCAGGCAGGGTGAAGTACTGAGAATGAGGAGCAGAAGTAGCTGCTGATGACTTAGGACAGGCTTCTTTATTTTAACACCTGGTTTAGCCATGCAGTGCTGAGGGTCTGAGAGACCCCACTCAGGATCAGAGCTGGCCCTTCTTGCGCTAATTCAAAGGTTGCTCCCACAAAGAAGGAGATAAGATTTGGACCAGTGCCCATCTGTAAGGTTTAATCTCAGCCTTTCCAATAATTATGTGCTTGGAGGGACTAATAAACCTTAATTTTTACAGCGTGTGAAGCCTGGATAACTATCATTTCCTCTCATACTGTGTATTATTTATTCTCAGGGGACATGTAGAGTCCTGGAGACTTCCAGATTAGGTTCCACCAAACTTGCTAATGGGATGTGGAAACCTCTGATGCAGAAACAGAACTGGACAACGTGATCTTTAACTTCTCTTTTACTCCCTGTCTGTGAACAGTGTGGAGTCAGAACTAGCAGGAATGCAATTTGTCACCTTATTTAAAATTGGTTTTAGCAAGACTTTGATTTTGTGCACATGTGAAAAAAAATATGGAAAATTTCATAAGCTTTCCACAGCTCTGTTTATATAAGTTACAGAATATAATAAAAGGGAGAGAATGCCCTTCCAGGAATTTTGAGGTTAATTTTCTTAGCACTTTCTGTGGAAAAAATTGCTTTCAAATTTTTTAACACTTTTGGGACATTTTTCTACAGTATTTCCAACATGAGCATGATACTTGTTACTTGTTCGCTAACCCAAGCTTCTAATACTGAGAACACACAAAAGTTCCTTTGGCACTGAAAGGTTTGATACCCATAATTTTAGAGCAAGTTTTCTGTTACCCTGCAAAAGCTAGATTCCTGGGCCCTCAAGTAAATGGGTTCTTAACCATCAATCTTAACTGCTTTTAGATGAAGTCTTCCCATGAAAGAAAAAAAAAAGGTCAGTTGTATCAGTACAAACTAATTAAATTGTGGCACTTTGTAGGTAGGAAGAAGAAACATTTTTGAGATTGATGGGAAATTGTGTTATTTCCTACATGAAAGCAGTCAATATTGACATTATTAGCAATCATAACACTTTACTTTCGAAGGAAGTTTCCATTTAAATGCAGCAAGAACAGAGATTGTTAGAGATTTTTTTTTTCAGTGTTTTCAGCTTTTTTTTCCCTTGATGGCTTCTGATTTGGAAATTATGAACAGAAGAAGAGATTTTCCTATCTGAACACTTCCAGTTCAGTGGCAATGGCTCCTGTGGCTGAAAGGATGCAGAGTTTTTCCTGAAAGTTTTGCAGAAGGAAGCAGTCGTGTTTTGATTGGGACTAGGCTGCGTTACATCTCTCTAGATAAAAGAATGTGTTTTGGAAAGAAATGGGTTTATATTCTCTGGGTCGGTTAGTCGGCAAAGCTTGGAATTTTATTTTAGCTCTCCCATGTCCCACATTGATTCATGGATTTACCACAATGCATTGACATCACTATGAGCACCTCGTGTATGTCTCCTTTTATTTGTCATTAGTGGAGTGATTTATATCCTGTTCTGAGAAGAGCAGAACTTGGGGTTTAAAGCAAACGAGCCTGCATTAATAAAATTACCCTGGAGGGAGACAAATTGCATCCAGCATTTGCACTGCAAGGAATACATGCCAGCTGTTTACTCGCGCTGGAATATTTCAGGATTTGTCCGTTGTTTCAAACTGAGAGCAGCCAAATATGTTGCTGGTGTTGCATCACTGAGGACCCAGGCCCATGGTGAAATAAGTGAGCTGTGGAGAAATGAGGAAATTCTTTTTCTTTTATGCTTTCATTTTCTTGAAAGTGTGAAAACTTCTGGCCAGGTTTTTCATGGGACAAAGTGCTTTGAAAACCACTACTGGTGTCACTGTGAATTTCAGCGCTTTCTTAACCTTGTAACCACAGCCAGAAAAGGAAGAGGAATATATATTGAACATCCTGTGTTTTGTCCTTGGTATCAGCTGAAGTAAATCTGGCAGATTTTTCCTGTTATTTTGTTATAAGTGCAGATCACAGGAACGAGCAAAATGGCTTTTATGAATTAACCGAGAATCCATAACACGGAAATATGGAACTGTAGCTAAATCCTTAATTAGCTGGTGAACTCCACACAAGAGGATAATGGGAATACTGTGGGGTATAAGATCACGGATTGTAGCTGTGCAGGGCCAGGGTCCTGAACGGGTGCTGCCCAGCACCTCTCCTCAGGCACTACAGAAGCAATGGTGCAAACACATCGTCACAGAAGTGGCTGTGACAATTTCTTTCTCCTATTCCCCCTTTGTTTCTTTTAAATGCCACCTCTGCCACAGTTATGTTCATTGACCTTGAGGGGAGACTTCACTGCAGTTACAACTTCCTTGGGAGGGGAAGAGGAGGGGCAGGCACTGATCTCTGCTGTGTGGGGACCAGGGACAGGACCCCAGGGAATGGCCTGAAGATGTGTTAGGGCAGCTTAGAAAAAGGTTCTTCCCCCAGAGGGTGGTTGGGCACTGAACAGGCTCCCCCGGGCAGTGGTCACAGCACCAAGGCTGCCAGAGCTCAAGCAGTGTTTGGATGATCCTCTGGAGGACCTGGTGTGACTCTTGGGGATGGTCCTGTGCAGGGCTGAGGGTTGGACTGGATGATCCTTCTGAGTCCCTTCCAACTCAGCATATTCTGTGATTCTGTGCTACCTTGGGCTCAGCAAATCCATCAGCACCTTCTCTTCTTGGTTCAGTTCTCCCCTCCCCTGGCATCACTGAAAGGCCTGCAGTTCCCATCCAACGGATTCAACTAATAACATCTTTAACCAGCACAAGTCTGGCCATTCCTACTTAGTTTTGTTCTTTCTTCCACATTTATTTACATCACTGACCCGTCTTCCCTCTGAATTAAATCATCTTTCACTGGCTGTCACCTTCAGTCTAAGACTCCCATTCTTCCAGCCTTTTTGGTACAAACTTTTCCCCATCTGTTTTTTTCCCTTTTTTTATTCCCAGGACTTTTTCATATTTTAACCCATTCTTTCTCTCAGCTCAGCACAGGATCGGTGCTATTTCCTTGGCTTGACAGTGGTGGTGTAGCTGGTTTTCACCTGGACTAGTACAGGCTCCTCATGCTATCACCTCACCTTGGCCACTGGGGTACCTGAGCCCCCTCCTCCCTGTCACAGAGGTTGTGGAGAAAGCAATGTCCTAGTCATGATACAACTGGGACTGAGAAGCCTCTTGGATGACCAGGCACACGGGGGAGAGGTGGCACATAAATGAGGGGTTGGCAGAGACTCTTCTCAGCAGCAGGTAGTGCCCCTTGGACGCTCTCAGCACAGAGTAATTATAGTCTGTCCTCACAATTAATTATATACCAAACAATATAATAAACCCTGCACCCCCTGTGCAGTCCGAGGCTTGGGGGGTGTAGCATTTTTGGGATATGTCACACATGAGCTTTCCAGGGCTCACAGGATTAAAGCTTTGTTAAAATTCCTCTCTGGGGATGGGAGTAAAAGATTGGTGTTTTTCTTGCTTGTGCCTTAGCCTCTGCTTTCCTGTACATCTGCACGTTTGTCTGCACTTCTCACATGCCTTTACACGACCTCAAAACTTGTACTCTTTCATTTTTCCTGTGGGTGTAAGATGTACACAGACTCGTGCACGAACATTTGTATAAAGCATAAACAAAGACTGGATAATGCTGGTGCTTGTGCTAATGAGAGCCCCAACTTTTTGTAGGAGTTAGCAAGCCCCATGCATCAAAGTCAGCTCTGGGTTACAAATATCTATAAATCCCAGGTAATTAGTATGGAGCTGGTGCTCTTGCACCATCCTCCCTCCGCTTGGCGTGCAGAGAATGCTCTGGGCACACAAAATAGAGGATTCACTTTGAAATTGTTGTTCTGCTGTGAGTCCGGCTGAAGATTTGACCTTTTGATTTTGAGAGCAATTGTAAAAGTCAAGTAGATGTGGTGCTTTGCGCTTTTACAAGAGCGCAGAGGAACCACGTGTTACCAAGCAGCTGAGCTAAAGAGTAACTGGTTGTATGCGCAACAAATTCGGTGGTGCTGTAGCCCTCCCATGAATAGTATCACCCACAAATATTATTTTTAAAGGATGCAGTGCTAGGATGATGCAGATTATTCACAAACTAAACAAAACTGTGAAAGAAATCAGATAGATAATCAGCTTAATGACGTGACTGAGTGAAATGAGGGCTGTTGAATGATGAAGTGATTCTTGCTGCTTGGGAGATTAAAAGTGCATTTCCAAGTGAACTTTCAAAGTTACCTGCAGGAAAAGCAAGCGGAGCTGAGCCAGCGGGGGGAGTCCCGAGGCCCTTCCCATCTCTCCGGGGGGAGTTCATTCCTGCCGAGAGTCCGTTTCGCGTGTTGCGCCTGCCTGCAAACACACACCCCCTAAAAGTTGGACTCATGCATCTTAGTAAGTATTTCAGTTATGCTATTGACGTCAATGCAGTCATTAAATAGATTGCCGGCCCTCCCATCAGCAAACCTGTGCCAAAGACCTAGAGGCAGACACATTTTAAAAGAGGAACATCAGGTTTTCTTTTAGCGTTTGGAGAGAATAAGAGAAGTTTCTTCTGAAGTCACTGTACTTTGCAATAAGGGTGTTTTTTTCCTTAATTTTCTGAGGCTCATTTTCTGCGAAGATAATTGCTGTGTTTTATTGAACACACGTTTAGTACTTTACTGTGCACATAAACAGCTCCAAATGAGACTAAAGAGTAATTTTTGTGATCAGCTCTGGCTGAAAAATGACACTGGTTTTAGGTCTCCCAGCTAGATTTATTTGTGTATTGAGTGACAGAAGGTATTCAGGCAAACCTGCTTAGCCTTTGACTCCCGAAATTCTGCAAGGATTGATTTCATGACATCTATATAAGAAAATAGCCTTCATTTCTCCTCGGCAGGCTCTGAAGACATACAAGCTAATCATGACTCCATAGCAACGGATAAAAACTGTTTTCCCCTCCACCCCACCTGTGGATGTCACATGAAGATGCTACACGTGCTGCTGCCATCAAGAGCCTGTCACTCCCCAGGGCCCAGCTGCCATCTGTGGTGGGGCCAGCGGGACTCCCTGTGTGTGCTTC
Organism: Neopelma chrysocephalum; assembly: GCF_003984885.1. Lineage (NCBI taxonomy): Eukaryota > Metazoa > Chordata > Aves > Passeriformes > Pipridae > Neopelma > Neopelma chrysocephalum. Next base: position 1,926,171 of record NW_020897760.1, read on the forward strand.
CACTGTCCTGCTGTATTCCTGAGGCAGGCTGGGCTCTCCTGGGCTGATCAGGACAGCCATTCATCCCCCGGGGGAGATACCTGCCTCCTGGAGCTGCCAGCCTGCCCAGTGTTGGAGGCAGCTCTGAGCTGTGCAGTTCCCCTTTCCTGGTGTCAGGAATGGCTCTGGACAGAGGTTCCAAAGGGGCTGCGAGCTGAGAACCTGAGGACACACATAGATGGCTTCCTCACCCAGGTGGAGGGAGCACCTTTCCTTTGACAAGAGGAGCAGGTATGTTGTAACAGCAGCAGCAACGCGTTTTGGAAGAACAGCCAAGGAACCAAACCTCTGGGTTTTTTGTTGAGGTTGTCACTTCACTGATGATCCCACAGGATAAAGCCATGAAAACAGTCATTAGTTATTAACAGGGCTCTGTCTGATGGGTGGGTTCCTTTGGAATGACCCAGGCAGCTGCAGACCCAAGGTGGCAATGAAGAGACCTTCGCAGTGGCACCCTCCTGTTGTGTCCCCAAATCCACTCTGCTCTTTAACACAGGTCAGGCCCTGGCAGCTCTGTGTTGCTTTGCTCACTCCCATCCCGTTGGATTGCGTCAGGCCTCTGCGGAGACAATGAGGCTTTGCCCTTGCTAATATCAGAGTCGATACAATCTGTGTTTCCTTTGTTTTCTGCACAGAATGAGAATAGTTGCTGTGGGTGAGATTTTGACAGCACAGTCTTCAGCGCCCTGAATCAGTTCCATATGAGAATGAGAAATGTGTACTCGATCGGAGCGAAAAAACAACCCAAAACAAACAAAACCACCCAAACCAAACTTCTGGCAGGCAGAGTTAGTTTTTTAGGTCGCGGGGCACAGTCTGTGCATGCCTTAGTGATGAATAGGGTTCTTCATTGTCCCCCTGCTTTGAGCCCCTTCAACTTCCATGTCATCAGCACTTTCCAGCCAGGGGGAGCTGAAACAGACTCTCAAAAGCACCCACCAGCTTGTCCCCACACCAGCTATATATAAGTTTCTCCTTCCTCCCCCGAGGTTGAGCTCAGTGCACCAGCACTGTGTCCCAGACACAGCTGGCCATGGGAGCGTGAGAGGCTGCGTCCACGTATCCGTGTGGAGACATTCCCAGGGTAATGCACCGCACAAATCCCAGAGCCTTCAGCCTGTCCTTGAGTAGTCCCAATATCCAAAACTTTGTCCTCCTGCAGGATCTGATTCCAAGTGTAAGTTGCTTTCTTGTTGTGTTTTAAAAAGTATTCATAAGGTTGTGTTTTGGTTCTCAGCTGCCAAATCATTTGGTTTGTAAGTGGGCAGGAATTCCCAAATACTTTTTTTGTATTTATTAGTCTTGGTGGGAGCAGGGTTTGGTCCTAATTTGGAGGGTCATATATAGAGGGTAAAGCACTGATCCTGAAAGACAGAACTGGAATTCTCTGCCCTCTGTAGGGACATTTTGCCCACCAAACTTGACTCTACAATTATAACAATTATAAAGATTAAAACTTTTAAAGCTTTCAAAATCAATATATAATTTGGTAGAATTAAAAGAGGGGCTTATGCACTTTTCCCTCTATTCCATATGGAATTGCATCCATCCTGATGTGGTTCAGACTCACCAATTGCCAAACAGTGATACTGAACAGTGAAATATTGATTGTTTCGATGTTCAAATCACCCAGAAATGCTCTGGTTTTATTATCATTATCTTGTCATCTCCTGATTAGCTAAAAATGATTTCTGTAGTCAAGCATGGTGTGCTAATTAATGCAACTATCAGGTCACTGTGCAACTGGTGGAGAATGTTGCACTAAGAGTTAACAAAACATTTTATTGTAATATTCTTTTCTCTAAGAAGTGGCTGTAAATGACAGCCTTAAGGATGGTATAATTGCAATAGTTTTTTTGGCAGAAGGGAGAGACAACTGTTAATTATTGGTGGTTATTAATCAGACATACCAGTTTATTTTAAGTTCATTCAGTTCACTGGAAATATATATGATTATAAAGATTTAAATTTTTTAAGCAGTAGCCTTTTAAAAACATCTAAATATGCCTGTCCCTGTGGGATGTATTTTCACATCTAAAGGTATCGTTGATAGGCTTTGATGTGCATTTAGGGCACTTAATCATTTTAGGAATTCAGAATTTAAAAACAAAAGGGAAAAACCTCCAAAATCTCACAGGATGATGCTTTGGCAATTAATGTCTTTTGATTTTATATTCAGTTCTGTGCCTGTGGAAGACTAGTGATAAACCTCAGCCAGGAGCAGGATCAGACCCCAGGTCAGACACTGGGTTCTGGTGAACCGCGATCTGTGGCCATTATTCAGTACTAAGGAATTACATAGTCAAATTTCATTTTGAAGGAACTATGCATTTTAATGTAGATATTCTAGTATAAATATCCTGCTTTTTAATGTAGACATTTCAGTATAAATATCCTGCTGTCATAAATATACCTTTCCAAGAGGAAATTAATCATCTGTGCATACTAAATTCCTCTACCACACTTTCACACTCTTCAAAAGCTTTCTTAAACAGACTTTTTTGCCTTTTACCTGAAAGACTTCAGGTTCCAGGTGTTCGGAGCAAGACTTTGAATCCAGCTTGCCAGTTCCCTTGGAGCATATTCCAGACACCCCAATGTTTTCATTTAAAGTGAGTTGGATCCAGTTAGACCTTTCATGCCACAAGCATGTGTTAAGCTTAGCACTTAATACCAAAATGGCTCTAAAATGTCACATTTTACAAGCAATGTATTTTACTTTAAATACCATATATTAGGTTGACAAAAGCAGGAGATGGGCAGAGCAATCACTGTGTTCTCTGAAAAACCGATGTTTTCTGAGAAGTAAAAAAGCCAGCCTGTCTTCCTGCTTCCCTTCCCTCCCTCCCTGCCTCCTTCCCTCTCTGAGTTTCAGAGAATTGACTGAAATCGTGGCCCTGCTGTTACTGACTCAAGTACAGGACGTTTGGATGCACACTGGGACAGCCTGAAAGGATGTGGGATACGTGTCTGCTCTGTGGGGACTGTCACCCACTGCACTGAGCACAGCGTGGGGCCAGTCCCGCCAGAAAAAATTCCAAGAAGTAAACATACACAAGTGTAGGATTTGCTGGAAATCAACCTTACTGGCATCTGACAGCTGTGAAATGTTTTCCTCCCTTTCTTCCCAAAGATACTCTTGAAGAAGAGAAATCCAGATACAAGTTTCCAGTGTAACTGGAGTGTTTTCTGCTTTAGCAGTAATACTTTATGGGACATGGTCTCCATCCAGCTCCTAGTCAAATACGTGTGCTGGGCCTTCATCTGAATTCCAGTTCTTTGGGCAGGGTATTTCCCAAAATTCCTGTTACTGAAATGTCACGAACAGTTTGCAGCTTCCTGGGTTTCACTGTATTGCGTGAAACTTTGAAATATTTCCACCCCCTTCCAGTGGGAACATACTGTCCAGGTAAAAGCCAAGGAGCTGTTACTCACACTCTATAGATCAGGAAGAAGAAAGTGGAACCCAAGCAGAGATGCTGCTCACACCACATTTTTCAGCAGCAGCTGCTCCCTCCAAGCCACCCTTTGTAACACTTCCAAATGTGGTCGGCTCAGCTCACTGCTAGAATGGCTTTTAGAGCACGTTGCCTCAAGTGGCAAGTCGTGTGCTGCCTGAAATCAGACGTTTCACAGAAATTGTCTGAATTGCATGGAATTGACTGCAAATAACGAATGACAGTGTGAATGACAGTGCAGAGACCTTGGCCAAGGTTAACATGAGTTGCCTCTGTTGTGCTGCTAAATGTAAGAAATTCTGAAAGGTGCCACAAAGCATAAAACTTAGAGCACAAAAAGCAACCCCTGGAATAATCCACTGCAGGCCAACCCATAGCTGACCTTCAGTGGGGAACATTTCCATTTCCATTTTCATGTTCATTTAATGTGATATTTGAACTGAGATTGTTAAGAAGGGGTGCCTTTAATGCTGACATTTTGATTTCCTTGAACTCGGATTGAGGTGCTTAAATAAATGTGTTTTGAGGGCTTTAATTAAATGTATTTTGAGAGTGAAAGGCTGTTCTTACCTCTGCTGGCTGTAGCCATTTCAGGAGTGATTACACCTCCAAGTCTGCCTATCATTGCTGGCGTCAAGTTTATCCCCATTTGCCCCTTCAAGACACCTCTCCAGTGTCAACAGCCTGATTCTGGACTAAGAGCCCAGGTTAAGGAAAGTACAGGAGATCATATAAAAAGAACCCCACAAATACATTATTATCTGGTGTTCTATAATATCAATTTCTGATTATAGCTAACCAGGAAATTAATCTGATGTTGTCCCTCTGGCAATATTGAGGAAATGATGGTCCAGTTCTGCCCCATGTCCCAAATACACCTTTTAAAAAGCTGGTAAGCAGGATGTGATGGCCTGAGCTTGCAGGTGACACAGAGGCGCAGTGGAGATCAGCACGTGGAAGGATTAATATGGAATATTAAAAGCTGTCAAAACAAATGATGCTGGTTTGTAGGATCCTGACATCTCCCTCTTCCTCCCCACCCTGTTCCCCGTGGGACTCACTGTCTGATTTTAAACAGATTATTCTAAAAGGCTGTACGTGCACTTTGGTAAACATAAAGCACAGTGAGTCACAGCACGAACAGCTGAAGTTGTGCTGAGGGAGATTAATACAGATGATTAGCACAGGGGATGTTTTAGCTCTGCTGTCAGCTACTGCAGGCCTCAGGAGTTGGAGTTCTGTGACTTGAGGCTCACTGTGAATGCCCAGAGCATGTGGACATACAGAAAGTGAATCCACGTGTGTTGGGGTGCTACCACAGAGCTCTCTGGTCACTGGCTTCACATGTGAAAATTTCTGCATTTTCAAAAGAGGATCATGAATTAAGAAATAGCTTTTTTAATTGCCTGTGCTCTGAGATAATTCAAGCTCTTTCTGCTGGTTCTGCTCTCTGATCCGCAGTGAGCAACACTGACTTCCCACAGTGTCCTGCGGTGCAATCGCAGATCAGTCGATAGGGCTTACTCACAGTATCACTGCACAACAAAATATGTCAAAACAGGCCATTTTTTGCAACATGCTGCATTCTTGAGTGACTCTGCTCAGTGCAAGTATCTCTGGGTTTCAGCTGTGGGATGACAGTCCCAGTCATTTCTTTGAGAGGCAAAATTAGGGCAGAAAGTTCAAATGAGGTAAATCAGTGAGGTTGACATTTACCCCTTGGGTACGTAAAATATCTATTGTAGGAAAACAGATTAAAATTCCAAACTAAATCAGTTTTTTAAGCTTCCATCCTAAAGGATAATGCTTTCAAGTAATTACATTTAGCCATGAAAAAACCACCATTTAATTATATTTTATAATTAATATAATTTAAATGGCTGGCATGGTGGCTCAAAACATAAGGGATGACTCTATGTCCTGTCTCTCCATGTCTGCAGACACAAAGGGTGATAATGTGTCTTAAAGAATTCCTATGGATTATGGTTGGGATGCTTCCAGTAACCACATTCTTAACTTTCATTTTGAAGAACTTCAGGAAATTAAATTGAGAGGAAATGTAGGACAATTTTGTGTTAAGTTGTGACCTTTTAACCTTCCCAGGAGCCAAGGAAGCTGACTTAAACAGGTCTAACATTCTACCAGTGTCCTGTTCTACATGGCTGTGGTGACATGGGTGGCTTTGTTGTGACCCTTGTTTAACATTTCTGAATAATTTTCCTCATGAAGAGCTAAGGATTGTTAATAAACTTTGTCTTTACATCTAATGCCAGTGGCCAAGTGGAGCTTTTCAGGTAGATCGGCATCATGCTTTGAACTTCCAGGATTCATCCCTGAGGTTCCTCTTCCATTTCCTACTCCAGTGTTTTTTTCACCACAAAGGACTTTCACTCTTGACTGGCTATTTAGGCCATAAGTTTTATTATCTCCAAGGTAACTCCGTTCAAAACCTGATTTAATGGCTCCAGATAGGCATGTGGATGAAAGTAACACCTGGATTCCGGGGCAGATCCAAGCACAGACCTTCTTGCTTTTGTTTTGCAAAACTCTGTGAAGCAGTGACACAGAGTACGGTTAGTGCTTTGCACCTTTCATGCTTTGGGGTTGTTTTTTCCTCTTGTTGAACTAAAATCGTTGCTGTGGTCTCTCTGGGGAGTTCCTCCTGTGTCGCAGGCCTGTTGTGAAAGTCAGCTTACGGTTTCGGAAGGAGGAGTTTTCAGTGCAGCAGCAGAGGTGCAGGCACGTGGTTTTGCACAGATGTGTGCACAGAGAGAGCTCGGGATGGGCACTGAGTGGCTCTGGGGGCTGACGAGGGCAGAGCCCCTGCGCTGGCACCGCAGCCTAGCACCAGTAGCGCTGTGCAGGAGTGAGTCCTTGGATGGGCTGTGGATGAGCCAGCTCCAGAACCGGAAGCTGTCTAGCCACAACAGCACAGCATGGTGCCCCACCTAATTAAGCCTGCTGAAAGGCAGGGCTAATTAGTTTAGGTGGAGTGCCTTGTTAGCACAAGGATGTTGCTTCCAGGATTCAAGTTGGTTTCCCTGCACGTGGAAGCTCCCCAGCCCTCTCGGAGCCAGGCCACATGTATGAAGGGAGATAATGCCCGGCGTGGCACAGGTAAATCCTAGGTGGATAGATGGATCATTTCATAATCATATCCTGGTTTTGATGTGTATTTCTCACACTCGTGCATTCACATGCGCTCGGGAAGAAAACACTTCTACTCACACAATAAAATGTTCTTGCTGTGACCCAGCCTGGCCTTGTTTAGCTAGAGAAACAAAAACACAGTCCAGGCACCCTGTGATTTGCAGGAAATTGGGATTAGGATTTACAATCCTTAGGCTCAGCTCTTACTTCCTTCTGCAGCCTGTCCAAGTGAATGGGCATCGCCATCCCAGCTCTCTGGGCTGTTTTCACTGCACTTTGAGGACCATGTTGAGTAAAGGCATGATGGGGATTCATTTAAGTTAAAAATTCACCATGACCTTGGAAATTGTGATCTGTCTTCAGAAACGTGTTCAAAGCGTGTGTTTATTTCCTCACAAAACATCATCTGACAAATCATTTTCAGTGTTCTCCTTGCAGATCTCTCATTTGCGTGCACTGTGCATCTTCTACACTCTTTGTCAGACTCTTTGTAGGAGAGGAAGTCTCTTGCATTGTATTTTTCCTCCTGTTTTGTGATTAAGGCAAGAATCCTACAGGACAACAAGGGATCAAGCCTGGTCAGTAAAACAATAATGTGCCAAACCTTATGTTTGCTCCCTGAGAGAATGGTGGAACTGAGGAATCTTTCCCGTTCATTCGACAGGCCAAGATTAGATTCTGCCCTTCTTGCCATTTCTGTTTCTCCCTCTCTGTGGACCGAGGAATTCCTACTATGCAGGCAAATCCCATTCCCAGATTCCCCAGTGATATCGCTGCTAAGTGACATCTGACAGGATGCTTCCTGCATTTTGTTACTTCCATTTGGCACCATAAAAACACTGTCACTTACCCTTCTGATTTGTGGCAGCTCTGCTGCTTTGTTCCCTACACGTGGCTGCCGTGGGGGGAAGGACACTGGGAAACACTGGGAAACAGGGACTGCCTTGTGGTAAAACACTCCATCCCACCCTACAGGAGACAGTATCTCCAATTTAAATCCTTCCTCAGAACTTCTCCAGTTTTCCTCCTCGTTAGCATTTCAGATTAAACCTTTAGGCTTATCTCCAGATCAGAAATTACCTTTCTGGGAAGCTTCATAAGATTCTATCAGCTACCTTAAGGTGTTCTTAGTGTTTACACCTCATTTTTGCACCTCATTGTCATGCAAAAGGTGCAGTGTTAACTTTGCTTTGGGAATCTGCATCTTTCATCTCTGTACTGTAGAGTCTTCAAAGCTGATGTAGAATGTAATCAGACACATGAAAACTCACAAAATAGATGTAAGACTGCTTTTTTAGTTTTTATTAGCAGACTTCTTATTAGCTAGTCCTTTCCAAGTGTTTTTGATGCTCTATCTCAGTTGAAGAGAGATATTGGTATTATTTATTCCATGGAATGGAATAAATTGCAAGGCAATACTTGAGTAGCATCATTTCTCTGTTTTCTTTGCTCTTTTTCAGTCTGTTTTTAAGGTGTCTGGGGGGGTAGTGCTTAGCTGGGGTTATCCCAGGTGGACATCTGACTGTTGGTTGCCTCTGCCATGTCATCCTCCTCTCCTAGAAGGAGCATCCCATGTCACTATCCTCTCATAGAAGGAGCTATGCTGTTGGCACTCCTGGTGCCAGGGAACACTGACCGCTGCCCTTGGAGGCCTGACTGTGCTGGGAAGTGCTGCCTGTGGGCAGCCGCAGCCATTCCCACAAAGCCTGGCAAAACTGAGCGCCTTGTCCAGCTCTGGCGATAATCAACCACAATCACCCTACCCTGCACTAATTGCTGAGCAATTGCCTGGTTCCTGCTAACAGTCAGTGGGCTGCTCAGTGAGTTGCCAGCCCGTGGCAGTCCTTGGTGACCTGATTCTCATGACCTGGGTGGTGATTCACCCCAACCAGTGCTGGTGGGTACAATCAGGACTTCTGCAGGTTTGTCCAGTTCTGCCTTAACTGGCTTCATCAGGGCTTGGCTCATGCTCCAGGCTGACCTCTTGGTATGAACTTCCTTGAAATGCTTCATTTTTGCTTCAAAACAGTGGCTGGGCCCCCCTGACTGATCTCCTGCCGCTCACCTTGGGGTATGTTACAGGAACTGGAAAGCAAACTGGGAGGGGGCAAACTGGCCAGCACTAGGGCTCTGCACAAACTCCTCTGTTTGCTGCTGAGGGCTTCCGTTACTGCTTGGTCTCAAGACTCTGTCATTGTCATAAGATTAATTTCACCCTACTTCAGCCACCTAAAAATTATAGACCAATTTAAAGTGATGGCTGCTTTTTGAAGAAAACAAATTGCGAGCTCGGGAGCAAACTATCCTGTTGTGCAGGAAGATCAGGAATTTCAGCAGAAGCCAACTTGGTGAAGTGAGGAGCTTCTTAGCAAGTCGAAGTGCAAAAAAGATCAGGCAAAGAGTGAGGAGGACTGGGAGCAAGGGAGGCATGGGAAAGTGTTTGGGCATGTGGGGTGAGTTGGACTGACCAAAGGCTGATGGAGCTGTGACTAGTGAGGGGACTCCAACATGGGTATGGAGTAGGGAAAGAAAGATCAGAAAAAATGTTGATCTATGGATTAAACAGCCTTGTTACAAGTCATACATGAAAGGCCAAAGTACTTGGTGTCTTTTTTGTCTCAGTCTTCACTGAGTCCTCACCCAGGCCCTGGTGACCCTCCAGCCTGCTTGGGAAGGAGAGGGATGGAGGGCAATGAGGGAACAGTGGGTTAGGGGCAGCCTAGAAGAGGTGAATGTGTTCAAGTCTATAGCACTAGACAAGATTCAGGCTGGAAGAGCTGGGTCGTGTGACTGTAAGGTCAATGTGTGTCATTCAGTAAAATTGTGGTGCTTGGGAAGATCTGTGTCAACAGGAAAAAGGTCCATCTTTGAGAAAGGTGAAGGGAATCTGGGGAACTATGGACTAGTCAGACTCTTCTCATCGCTGGAGAGGTCACTGAGGGTGTACACTGGAGTCTGTTTCCAAACACAGAGGACAAGAAAGTCAATTAGGAATGGTAGATGCAGATTTTCCAAGGGCAAATTGGGCCTGAAAACTCCGACCTCCTCCTCCAAGGGCTGTGGGGATGGCCTGGCTGTGGGGGCATGGAGGGCTGTGGGTGGGTGTACCTGCTGCAGTGAGCACTTTGGCACCATTTCTCTCAGCATTCCCACATGGCAGTGAAGTGGCATTGCCAGACAGACGGGCTGTTGACAGGGTTGGATATTGCTGGACCACCAGGCTCCAAGGATGGTGATGAAGGCTTCATGTCCAGTTGGTGGCTGATGACAGGGAGGGTGTGGGGTATGTAACAGTGCCCTACAGCTACTTGAGCACTGGTGGTGCTGATGATTAGCTGGAGATCGTCCTGCAGAGGGTAGGAGAGCAGGTGACCTCCGGAGGTCCCTACCAGCCAGTTCCTGTGACTAGGGTAGAGAGGTGCCTTCTACAGTTAGTGGAGAGTGACAGGCACCTCCAGAGGGGTAATTCAGCCCGTCACAGCAGTGTGCTGAGAATAGACCAGGATCACCCCTTGGAGGTTCCAGCCACTTTCCACTGACTGTGCGGGGAGCTTAGGTGATTAACTTTGAGATGGCTAAAGATAGCTGCAATGGGCCCCCCCACCGCAGTGACATTTCTCCAGGCTGCAATCGGGGTGCTCAGGTTACACCGCAGCTGGCTTGGGGCTGGTTGGTGTTGACTCAGAAACATCACTGCTACTATGGCAGTGGGGTGACTCGCAGACGTCTGCTGCTCTTCACGTCGCAGCCGAGTCACACTGCAGGCATTCCTCCCGTCACCAGCAGCCTCTGCCTCGGTGGAGATATGAGCTGTGCCTTCTTCCTTCTTGGGACGGCGTGAAGTCCTTTGGTTTTGTGTCATTCCCTGCAGACAGGACGTTTTCCTTTCTCCCTTTCATCCTGCTTTCCATAGTCCCTGTGACTTGACTTGGTAAGGCATCTCTTCTTTCTCTCCAGAGTCTTCCAGTTTGAACCTGGATGTGTCCTCGGTGTTCTTGGCAAGTGCTGGCTTAATCACTGCCTTGACGTCTTCAGCAGTTTTGGAGCCGTTTTACTTGGGACTGAGTTTTCCCAGCAGCCTTTCTGGGCAGCTGAAATGGTGTGTCCCAGAAAGGACCTGTCTTTAATTAGGGAACTTAAAAGCCAGGCTTCTCAGCAGTGCAACACAAGAGTTTATTTCTCCTGCTCCTTGTTTTGAAAATAAAAGCAGAAATTAAAAATGCCCACCAAATCTTGGCCGTATTTCGCCAAAGGCTGTAGCGCCTGTCAAACACTCTCCTCACCAATTTCAGTCTCACACATTCCTGGCAGCACCATCTCACTCATTTCCTGGCATTTTTCGCAATTAGCAGTAGAAAGCTTTCACTTCATTTTTTTGTCTCTATCTTCCTCTGTCATCTCTGAATGCAGCCTGAATACAGGCTTCATTGTTTCTGCTACTTTTGAGCCCCTGTTAGGATTTTGTCCACGTTTCCCCACAGCTGGATCTTCTCCAGTGCCACCTCCTCAGTGTACCCCTACCAGTGGCTTTGCCAGTTAATCCTGTCATCTCCCTCCACAGGGATTTCATTCGCAGGCCTTTCTGACCACATGTATCAGCTCTGGGTAACAAGAAAACCCTGCATTTCTAAAGTATTTTTTTTTGTTCAAAGTGTTACTTTGAGCCAGCTCCCTGTTCATTTGCATGCAGTGCCTGTGCCCATTCCGGCTGCAGCCAGCCCGTCTCCTGCCGTGCTCTGGCTCCCGCCAGCCCTGTTCCACGGCTCTCCCAGTGCCCACTGTGCCAGGCACCCAACAAGAACCCTTTGCTCTTACTCCCACTTCCCCTGCAGGCCAGATGAAAGCTGCAGGTGTGAGAAATGTGAGAGGGGGCAGCTAGAGTTACTGGTTGGACCAGAGTCCCAAAAATACGATGGGGCAAGGGGACAAGGGCAGGCTCGTCCATTTGTTCGGGAATTGCTCAAGAACGGACTGGCTCCACCTGTTCCACGGGTGCCGGGGCTTTGTGCCTTTCTTAGCACATCCGCACTTATCTTTGCAAAAGATATAATTAGTTTCATTGCACACAATGAAGTGGTGGGGAGGAGGGGAAATGCATCTAAATGCTCTGGTGTTCCCATGATTTTAGATTACTCCTAATTCCAGCCCCGCGGTCCAGCGGACTGGGAGTGCGCAAGTGTCCGTAGACCTACAAGAGGGAACATGTTCGGGCTCTGGCAGCGTTGCCGGCATGTGTGGCATTGGGTGGTTCTGCTGGATACATCTTGCTTTCAAATAACGCCTTGTTTTAGGTGCATGTGTAGCTTTTGTGCTTGAAAAAGAAATTGGAAATCTGTTCCATAGACTCCCTGAATATTGGAAGATTCACAGGAGATCTATAAAAGAAACCTGTAATTACAGGATACAGGGTTTTTTCAGTGCTTGCAGTTTGTGAGTTGTTACTATCAGACTTAGACCTTTTCATAACAGATTTTAAGTGAATCCTGGAAGTTGCGCTCTGTGCCTTCAATTTTGTTTCTTGTACATTTTCAAACCCATCTATAGAACAATTTTCTCAGATCCCTTTGCTGGATCTGTTAGAACAATGGTTTAACTCAAGGAAATGGCTCTCTGCTCACGGGTAGTCATGAATGCACTAACAGGATACATTAAACAAATAAATCACTTGGTGTCAGTTATTCCCTTGGCATTGTCAAGGATAAATATGTAAACATGTCCACACGATCTGTAAGCAACCACAGATCCATTAGGGAAGGCAAAGGGTAAATGGCTGACAGCCTGCACAAGGCCCTATTCTATCAAGTTTTGGCATGTCCTGTGTTGATAAACCTGTTTTACTGAACATGCTCCTGGGTTTTGGAGTGATGCTACACACTGGCTGATAATTATTGCAGGGTAGTATTGGTTATAATGAATCTTGCTTTCTGAGGTTAAAATAGCCATTTTCTGTTGTTGAAAGGCAGGGAGCGCCTTTGGCCATCTGGATCTGTGGTCCTTTTATCTAAGTCAGGACCACATGGGTGCCTTGTTAAATCATGCAGACCTCCATTTCTTCTCCTTCTCCTTCTCCTTCTCCTTCCCCATCTCTTCTCCTTCTAAGTTCAAGCAAGTGTCAGCTGAAGCACAGGTGGGTTCAGCTGATGGATCAGCTGGGATGTGAGGCTCCCACAGAGAGGGCTTCTGCCACCCTCCTTAGACAGGAGCTCTGGTCAGGAGTAGTCAAGGAGTAAGAAACATAAATGAAGCCTTCAGTGACATTAATAATATCTATCCACTCACCAAATAATAATCTGCTATTCCCATGATTAACTAGAGGATCTGCCTTCTCAATCTTTTTTGTCATCTCTAATAATGACATCCCCAAATATTCATTCACGAAGCCTAGCCATGAATAATGACAACATTTATGATAATCTAGAATAAGTATATTATCATTAGAAATGGGTTGTCTTCAGGTCCTCTGATAAATGCTAATTCTGGGCTTAGTCCTCTATAGTCCTTAATGCTGAGTCTTCTGGCTTCACCTGAGAATTAGGTACATTTTAAAATTGCACTCTTAATGTATTTTCCAGTTGGGAGTGTGGGAGCTTCTTGCCAGACATTTCCTAAAGCATAGTTTTCAGTGCCTGCAAGTGGTTTCATGCATCAGGATAAACATTTACATGTTCCCATACAAGGACATGAGGACCCCAAAAGCCCCAGCTCTCCTAAGAGTGGTGGTGGAGCTCGGTCACCAAATCTGCTCATTGTTGACCTAATTCCCTGGCACTAGTGAGAGGTAGGAAGCATTTTCTCCTGCAATACTTATATTTTCATCTTTTCTTTCTTATGAGTGTTAATCTGCTTCAGGTTTTAAACAAGTGGCTGTGCATGTGGAATAGGATGGATATACTGTGCTAAAGTTTGGAACGCTGCTGGAAGCTGCAGTGCCTTGCTTTTAGTCTTCCTTGTAAAAGTTTCTCTTGGAATTTTTCATCAGCCCTTTTTGACAGAGACTATTAGAGGTTTTTTTAAGTCTTAAACTCCACATGCCTAAGGTTTACAAGGAAAGTTGTGATCCATTAGAAGTAACTGTTCCTTTTCTTTGCAGAATTAGAAATCAAGTCTTTTACCAGCACAGTCAGTCCATAATTTGATCTTTAAGAATTGAGAAGAGCTGAGTTTGTAAAGATATTGGCAAATATTTGTATTCAACATTTCTCATCCACCAAATTGGACAATCTGTTCCCAATATTGAATCCTCTTGGGAATAGTAACGTCTAGATCATGGAAAGCTTATGTATTTTGTCACCTGCAGTATTCTGTTGAGCAAAAAGAATTGCAACTCCTCTCCAATTTTTTTAACTTACCTGTTTGGGATGTGGTATTTTGACAACTCTTAAAGCTTTTAAAACTTTTTAGCCTTTATACTTTCTGCCAGAAGCAAGACATGGCACATCTTAAAGTCTTTACTTAAAGGAACTGGGATGGCAAGAGACAATCACAAGGGAATCAGGAGAGAGAAAACAAACCCCATTTTAAATTTGGGCATTTGGATCTAGTTTCAAAACGTTTCCTAACTTGGGTCAGCTCCTGTATCCGTTGAGGGCAAAGCCATCATTCCCTCCCACAGCTTGGGGGCTGGAATCTGCCCCACCATCCCACCGTGCTGCCACATGGCCATGTGGCATTTGGTCACCGGATGGGGACAGTGGTTTGTGGGATAAGAGAGGAACCAGGCTGCAGCTGCAGATAACATTGTCCTCATGCTCAGAGATATCCTGGCCAGCTCTGAGCTGGGAGAAGGATGGCACAGACGGGGTTGGTGGGAGAATGTTGGGCAAGAGTTTGTCATATTAGCCCCCCTTCTCATCTGCAACACTTCATGGGCCTCCTGATGAAGTGTGTTTGCTCTTGTACTGAACTACTCCCAGAAAAGAGAATGATCTCCAAATCCTTTCACTTTTCCAATATTCAAGAAGAAAAAAGTCTCAAGTTCATATTTATTAACAGCTCTCACTCTTTCTATTTTTACTGAGCACTGGTGAGGCCACTCCTCAAATCCTGGGGTCAGTGTTGGGCCCCTCACAACAAAAAAGACACTGGGGGGCTGGAGCATATCCAGAGAAGGGAACGGAGCTGAGGAAGGGTCTGGAGCACCAGGAGTGGCTGAGGGAGCAGGGGGGGCTCAGCCTGGAGGAAAGGAGGCTCTGGGGGGACCTTCTTGCTCTCTGCAACTCCCTGACAGGAGGGTGGAGCCAGGTGGGGGTCAGGCTCTGCTCCAAGGGAACAAGGGACAGGACAAGAGGAAATGGCCTTAATCTGTGCCAGGGGAGGTTCAGGTTGGACATCAGGAGGAATTTCTTCCTGGAAAGGGCTATCCAGCCCTGGCACAGCTGCCCAGGGAGGTGGGAGGTCCCTATCCCTTCAGGGATTTAAAAGCCATGTGTATGTGGCACTTGGGGACATGGGTTAATTATGGACTTGGGAGTGCTGGGGGAAGGGTTGAACTCAATGATTTTAAAGGCTTTTCCAACCTAAATGATTGTGAGAGAAAAATGAGAGAATGGACAAGTCAGTAAATGGGAAAAAGCTTCTAAAAACGGGCTGCTAAGTCACTTCTCTAGTGAGAGATACTTTGTCTTCCATCACCTTACAGAGCTGAAAAAGAAATAGATGGCAAAAAATACCAAAAATGCAGTTGTTGCAAAATACTGGCACATAACTGTGTTGCATTTCAGTACATCAGAGCGTTCCAAGTGCCAGTGGAGAACATGAAGTGGTGCGCTGCTTCTGAAGGATCAGTCAGTCTGTCCTCAGAGGGACTGGCAGAAAGTCAGGTCTTGTGATGAAATGTCACCTCAGTTCCTGCTAGATTGCCACCATGATCAAAAGGCTTGCACAAACACCATTTAAAAACTGAAACTACCTCCTTTCATTACTTAGTTCCCAATTCTGTCTCAGAAATGATTTCATGGTAAGGTCCTAGAGAAAAATGACAAAACAACAGTTATAACTTTAGGGGTTAGGGCTTGGTTATGCAACACCCAAATATAAACTGAAATGTGATACACTTGAAGAGGCATCATGTAGGATTCCAGGAGACCATATCCAGAAATTGCAGGACTGTTTCCATAAGTGACCGTGTGCCTCAGCTGTACCAGGAAGGTTATCAAAGTCTGTGAGTGAAGAAGGTTTAGGAGTGTTTCTGGCAGAGGCCGTTGCACTGCTGATGTCAGTGTGATGCTCACATTGGATTCAGGGAAAGAACATGTCATGTAGCATCTAAACTTCTGTTTACTGTTTATGTGAATCACTGTAGCAACACAGATGCCACTCGGTGAGAGAATCCCAGGGCACTTTGTCTTTGTCCTCTTCTCTGGAGCCAGGCTGGGAGAGCTGGGAGTGTTCAGCCTGGAGAAGAGAAGGATCCAGGGAGACCTTAGAGTCCCTTCCACTGCCTAAAGGGGCTCCAAGAGAGCTGGAGAGGGACTTTGGACAAGGGCCTGGAGGGACAGTACAAGGGGGAATGGCTTCTCACTACCAGAGGTCAGGATTAGATGGGATAGTGGGAAGGAATTCTTAGCGAGGTTGGACGGGGCTTGGAGCAACCTGGTCTAACAGAAGGTGTCCCTGCCCATGGCAGGGGGTTGGAACAAGATGAGCTTTAAAGTGCCTTCCAACCCAAACAATTTTATGATATCCATGAATATTAAATATAAAGAAAGCTAGAAAGTGTTCATTATTCCCTTTTAAGATCGTTTCCACACAAAATTTTTACATTTGTAGAAGAGCAACTTCTAACTGGCCTTATACCTGCCTGTTATTTTTGAGTAGCTGTGTATCTTACAACATTTCCCAGGGACTTGGAGTATGTATTTTAATTTTATGTCCTGTTTTGGAAAAAGCATCTACTGCTTAGCCTTATGAGTGGAATCCTAGCGTGTGCTTTCACAGTTTATTTGTAAACAGCCACAACAGGTTAACAGAGAGTTAGTGGAGCTGCACTAGCCAGGGAGGGCTGGCTTGATAAGAATTGGGGTTTCCGGGTCGATTGTCTTAAACTGCGTCACTTGGTGGCTTTGGGGGACAGTTACAGAGTTTCTAAGAAGGGGTGAACTTGGGCTCTCTTCCTGCTGTCAAGGAGGATAGTGTCTCTTCTTCTGCCTGCCTGTCTAATTTCTTGAAATGGGTGGGAATGTGGTATCTGTGATGTACTTACTGACCAAGCAACTGGAGCCAAAATCAGCAGCAGGTTCAGAAATGACTGACTGATGACCACGGAGGGCAGGGAGGGAGGAGAAGCTGGAAGGCACTTGCACGTCTTCAGAGCACTATTTCACCGGTCTCGTTTGCTTAAGAAAATGAGAGAAAATACATAAATATTAGGATAAGTCGAAACCAAAAGACACCTAAGAAGGGCTACCCAGGGATCCAGGTGGTGCATCTCTCCTGGGTCCCAAGACCCAGAGGGAGCTGTGGGCAGGCTGGCCAGTGTCAGGAAAAAAAGCAAGTTCTGAAATAAAATGTTCACGGTGCTTTTATGTGGAAATCCACTTCTCCTAGACTGGGACAGCAGCAGAACTCACCCTTTTTTTCCCTTAAAATGATATTTCGCAAGAACCGTTTGCTCTCACTTTAGTGTGACTTTGCTATTGAAATGAGATATTTTAAGTGAAAGTTTTTGTCTGCATTTAAATCGTTAATCTATTGGCCTCTAAATCTTTTTGATGAAAAGGCCCAGGCAAATGATAATGCTCGTGTTTTACATTACTAAACCAGTCTGCAGCCTCAAGGGACCCCCACTGTTCACAGGAGCCTTACTGGAATGAAGCAGAAAGGCAGAAGCAGAAGGAAGGAGGGTCCTTCTGCACAAGTGTCCTGATACACTCTGCTAAAAATTCTGAAAAACATTGCAAATGTATACAGTATTCACTCTATATTTGTTTCATCTTCTGAAAGCCAAAAATAAATATAAAGTATTTAGAGCCAAACCCTCTTGCTCTATACCTAAGCCTTGAAGTTTCCTAATTCATATTGATCTCCTTAGTATGTAATAGCTTTCCTTAGTTTGTTTTTTTTTTCTTTTATTACAAAAAACTCATATAACAAAGTAAGGGAATCTCCTGAACCATTTGTCAGCTCTGGGGAACACAGATCCTTCAATATCAAGTGTAAATTTTTATTCCTGGTCTTGCTTTGTCCTGATGGTTCTTTTGGAGGTGAAGATTTGAAGCAAAGTGACAAGGGCAGTGGGTACTGCAACCCCAGCCCTGGGCAAGGCTGGAAATCCCCCAAAAGACTAATATTAGGGTCTTGTGCCACAGTCTCTGTGAACCTGTTCCTTCTCCTCCTCAGGAATGCACAAATGCTGTGGTTCTTCTTCCTGAGGAGTCTCAGAGCAGGAGAACGCAGGAAGATAACACAGTATGGTTCAGTATTTAAACATATGGTCTGTAGTTTGTCTGAGGAGATGTTTTTTTTTCCTATTCCCAAACTCATGGTTTAGCCTGTTTAGTTTTATCGATCTAAACATGAGTCCTTCTAGGTCAACTAATTTACATGATAAAGTAGCTGATAGAAAATATGCCTGTTAGAAAGGAAAACACACCGAGTTCTGTGTGTTTTGGACATTTCCACTTGCTTTTTAATACATGCAGCACAGAAGTATGCAGGAATGAGATGACTTGTCATGTTTGGAGCTCTGTGAGCACAGAAAAAACCCCATTAACTTTCAATGCCAAAAAGATTTGGATTTACGGAACCTTTAAAACATGTCTGTGCCAAGTTTATTGCTGAATTATCCTTTGGCAGCATTTATTTTCAATATTTAATGTATAGTCTCTACCCAGTGATGTCCATTGCTTTATGGTGAATGATGGAGGGGATGTGTCCTTAGAAAGGCAGATACCAGCACAAAGTGTGGTTCCTTCTCCCAGGAACACGAGGGTTTGGTAGGGAAGGCAGGGGTGCACATGTCTGGAGCTACAGCGTGTATGCTATAGAGCAGATCCTTCACTGAGTGTGTATCTTAACAATCCTGACCTCTGATGTCACTGTTACCTGCTCAGCCAGTGCCATTAGAAATGCTGAATCCATTAACTTTGACAGATTTATGGGGTAAGCATATGTCACCAGCATTATGAGAAGCAGTTACATTCATGGGGAGATTTTATGATTCACTGTATCCGCTTATGTAAACCTTAACTTTTACGCCGAGAGCCGCTCGGGAGCATGTTGTCCTGCTGGCAGGGTCAGGGAGCACAGCTCGGTGGGAGCAGGGAGCAGGGTCAGGGTGCGGGGCCTGCTGGGGAGCACAGCAGAAAGTGGGACCAGTGGGGTGTGGGGCTGATGGGCAAAGCTGGGAGGGAACAAGGCCAGCAGAGCTGGGGAGCCAACGCTAACAGGGAGCAGGGCCAGGCAGAGTTGGGAAGCAGGGCTGCTGGGACTGGGGAGTGGGACCAGGCAGGGCTGGAGAGCAGGGCTGGAGAGGTTGGGAAATGGGACTCGTTGGGATTGGGAAGCAGGGCTGAAGGGGAGCAGAACCAGGCAGGGTTAGGGAGCAGGACTATTGAGGTGCAGGGCTGTTGGGAAGCAGGACTGTTATTGGAGAGCAGGGCTGTTCAGGAGCAGGACTGTTGGGGAGCAGTGCTGTCGTTGAGGCTCAGTGCTGTTGGGGTGCAGGCTCTGGCAGCTGCGGGGCCCGGCCGGGCGGGGAGCGGGGCTGGCTCAGAACCATCATCCCGGGCGCGGGCAGCGCGGAGCGGCGGGGGCGGCCCCAGCCCCGCAGCAGCCGGGACGGGGGGGCCGGGACTGACGCTCCCCGAGCCCTGCCCGGCCCTGCCCGGGGGGCGCGCGGTTCCCCCCA